>NC_056742.1:66346815-66581815 GCF_019279795.1 Protopterus annectens
GCCCTTTGCTAAGCCTAGCCCAATGGTCAGAGCATTCGCTTAATATCTGCCCGTTCTCAATCTGAGTTGTCCATGTCTGGACGGCCCAAAAATGAATGGGTATAACCGGGGTCAACCTACCATGCCATGAAAGATAAGTATTTGCGTGTAACTATGTGCGTGAAGTATAGCATGTGGAAGACCAAATATGCTAGGATTGGCCTCAAAACCATAATGGTACCAGAGATATGTAGAGTAGGCAATGTGTACTGCTGTCTGTGCCATGGGCTAACAACTAGAGAAGGGATGGATGGTGTGTATGTGGATTTGGGGGGGGGCGATGGGTAATGTAATAATAATAATCCACCAAGGGGAGACTGGGTCAGATGTACAATAGGTGAACTGGAGGTGTACAAGGGTGCAGTAGGAGAATCCAAAAGGAAACTAAAGAACATACATTCACATCCCCAATACACCCTGTCAGGTCATATTGCAGAACACAATCCCACAAACATATGAACATTAAAATGTATGATACGCATGTACAGAAACGGTACCGGCTCACACCACATAATCGTTTGGCCTGAACTTAACCATCCAGCCCTACACACCTGAATACATAACTGAATATCCATTGCCCTATCTACAGCACCCCCCACCCCTTGCTGAACGTCCACCAAAACCACCCATACTTGGGCTGCTAGCTTGGGCCAGCCATATCTGCACATAGTGCCCCCTACCCGCATCTAGTAGGCAGTCTCACCCTAAGCAGTCTCAGGCCTGCAAACTAGGTATCCCATGCATGTATAACCCTCCCTCATTTTCATATAGCCAAAAGAATGGGGTTCATTGGTGTCCACAATTTTTGGACATCCCTCGTGGGATAAGTGTCTGTTCTCAAGATTAGACTTGGTGGCATAACATGATTTCTACCCCTGTTGGCATCCGGACACAAGTCGGATTAGCAGTACTTGTCCACAACCCTGCTCAGCCTCCACTTGGTCCTACAGAACCTATGACCCGGGATTAAACAGCTGACCATGATACATGTCTCCCCACGTGCATTATCGGGAATATATACCTTTCACATGTTCCCAAGAAGCTTCCCCATAGAATAGTACATGCCCACAAATTGTATACCCTGTCCAGGTTTCACGTTGTAATGATGCACACAACCCTTGTATACAAACAGTACAGGTCCCTCCCCGGATGTGGGTGTTCATATACATGGCCATGTATAACCCCAGATATGTAGTCATATATCTATAAATGGACATACTTATATTCGCATAGCTACACATCACACATACATGCATATAAGTAGTTGTCAAGTATGTGTCCTATTCACAAATATGTATACTTGCAAATGTATATATATGTCTCTAAGAAACATATGAACATTAACATGTACTATACATATGTACACCAAACAACTGTCACATTTGTTGCCAGTAGTGTGGAATGTCTGTAGTAAAGTCATATATCCTAACTACCATGCACGCAGACTGTATCATGGATGGTTTAGTGGTCAAACCAGTGACTATGGTGTTTCTGTTCCTGGGTCCAAGCCATGCAAGGGCTGCTAATTTTATATGAAGCCCAGAATAATGGCTGTTGAATATAGGGTGATTAAGGCACTTTTAAGCTGACATAAGCAGGTATGCACGGCAGTAAGTGGCAGTCATTCAACAGTATGGGAAACGTAAATAAGCATGTAGGTGTATATGCATGTGTATGTACAAACAGACAGAGATATATATATATATATATATATATATATATATATATATATATATCCATGAAGAATGAACATGGTCACAATAAAGCATTCATATAGAATGCGAAGGAAAACAGCAGTGGAACCCCTGTATTATTTAGTGCTGTCATATCAAGCTGGCGAAAGGTGAGCAAACCTCCTACATTTCTAACCAGAGGTAGGATGCTAACAGTGGGACTATCTTTGTCCACATGCTAAGTCTGACTTTCAAACAGATACGGAGCAGTTCCAGTTCCAGTCTCCAGTCGGATGAGCCGAAAACTGGAAAACTATTTGAACACCCAGACCATTATATGAACGTATGTTCCAGGACTATAAGCTTGGGACGTTTGAATATACTTGGAGTGAGCCAACATATGGGATGTGTCTAGAGCAGTAGGGTGTGGTGCATCTGTAGTGGTGTAGTGTTTTTCCAACTGGAGAATGGATGACTGCTGTGTTAGTGAAGTGCTGCGGCGTGTGTTCGGGTAACTATGAACTATTGGTATACATGCAAATGAAGCAGCACAGCAATAGTGTAGCGGTTAGAGCATCTGTCTAATGAGGAGACGTTGCCGGTTCAGCTGCAGCAGACACCATTTATGACGCAGAATCCGTATACAGGCATATTCTGACATTTTATGCTGTATAACGATATAATACCATTGAAATGTGAATTGGAGTGATGTATCACTGAAAGAATGGAGAAGGTGTTTGTGTGACGGGAAGCGGCGGTTAAATATGGCGAAACGGAGAACCGCTGCTGAAAAGTGTTGTACCCACCCTTTGTCCAATGGCCCTTGTTCTTCCCAGTAACACAATACACCGCCTCGACAAGGTTCGATGCCAGGACCCTACACACCACAACCAATGTGATTTACCACTAAGCCACGGCAGTTATACTTAACTCTGATGTTATCACAAACATAGCAGACAGCACAGTCAAGCAACAGTATGATCAAAGTAAATAATCATGTAGATTTATATGCATGCATATATATATATATATATATATATATATATATATATATATATATATACATGGTCACAATAAAGCATTCATAATGAATGTAAAGGAAAACAGTAGCGGAACTCCCGTATTATTTAATGCTGTCATATCAAGCTGGCCAGGGGTGAACAAACCCCCTGCATCTCAAGCCACAGGTGGGACTAACTTTGTCTACATACTAAGTCTGACTTTCAAACAGGTACAAGGCATTCTCAGTTGGACGAACCTAAAACCAAAAGACTATTTGAACACCCTGACAATTATATGAACATATGTTCCAGGACTATAAGCTTGGGACGTCTGAATATACTTGGAGTGAGTCAACATGCGGAACAAGTCTAGAGCGTTAGGGAGTGGCGCATGTGTAGTGGTGTGGTTCTTCCAACTGGAGAATGGATGACTGCTGTGTTAGTGAAGTGTTGAGGCATGTGTTTGGGTAGCTATGAACCATGGGTATACATGCAAATGAAGCAGCACAGCAATAGTGTAGTGGTTAGAGCATCCGCCTAACGAACAGGCATTCACGGTTCAAGTTCAACTATAGCACATATCATTTTCCATGTGGAATGAAGGTCGTTCTGCTGTAAAACCGACATAATAACATGTAAAAGTGAACTTGAGTATCACATGGGACTTTTAACAAAATCCATTCAATCAAAGTGGTACTGTCATAGTGAATAAGGCACAAGTAAGCACAAATAAGCCGCAGTAAACATATATAACAAACAGTATGCACATCTGAGTGTGTTTGCGCAGATGTAAGCAGTGCCCAGCATAGGAAATGTACATAAGTGTATATATATATATATATATATATATATATATATATATATATATATATATATATGAAGAATGAACATCATAATAATAAAGCATAGAAAAGGAATGAGAAGGGAATCAACAGCAACTATAGTATTATATAGTGCTGTCAGTGCATGTCATATCAAGCTGGCCAGGAGTGAGCAAAGCACTGCTACTCACACCACAGGTAGGGTTTTACCAGTGGGAGTAACATTGTTCATCTGCTAAGTCTACTTTATAAGCAATCAGAGGGTAGTCCCCAGTGGGACTACCAAAAATTGACAGCATATTTGGATCTCCGTGCATTACACAAACAAGGCAAGGTATGTTCAAGGACTAAATGGTGGGAGAGCATAATAATACATGTTTTGGGACAACATACGTGTAGTGCCCCTAACGCTGGGGTAGGGCAATGTGTGTAGGTGTGTCATGGCTGTGAAAGCAACTGGATAATGGATGGATTGTGTGTATGTCGAACTCGGGTGGGGTCAAGGAACCATGGGTATGTGATTATGAATCCAGGCATGTCATGGTTGGATGGCCTGGTTCTAATTGGACCGTCTCATGGAGGCCAGCGAGTTAGCTATAAGTATGTATGCATACACACATGCATACATCTATATGTAGAAGTACATTCCCTGTAACATATCCATTCCATTTGCAGACATAAACACAGGAATGTGCCATTACAAACCTCGACAGTAGATAGAATAATAGGTAGTGCATAAGAGGGAAGGAATGAAATAGCTAAAACGCAGTAGTGTGTACAATGTCCAAAGTCAATGCTGTGCTGAATAAATCAAATGTGAGGACTGTCTCACACAGGGATTTATCCCTGTGATCTGCCTGCAAAGGCAACACCAAATACTAAACCAGTCTACCTGTAAAAAGAATCATGCTGAACACATACCTAGTTAGTTCTCATGTGTAACGTGTATGTTACCATATAGTCAAACTAATTAATTCATTGTAGTGTCATGTTAATGGAAGTAAGTATGTAAGGAAGTAAGAGTCTAATCTTGGCATAAAGATAAGTGTGTCCCATGTGGGATAATGCAAAGATTGTGATTAGTGTCCTATTGGTCACTCATGTCACCAATGTCTGTGGACTAAATGTTAGGGATTCCTGAGGATACGTGTAGTGAGTCAACCGATGGGATAGGTCTACAGGGGTAGGGAGCGGCTAATGTGTACTGGTGTGGATACAACACGAATCCAACTGGAGAATGGATGACTGCAGTGTTAGAAAAGTGTTGGGGTATGTGTTTGGGGAACCAGGGGCCATGGGTATATGGACATATATGCAAATGAAACATCACAGCAATAGTGCATTGGTTAGAGCAACCCCCTAACGAACAGACATTCCCGTACCGAATTCCAATGTATCACATACCATTTACCATCAGTTATCCGTACATGAACATATTGCGACATCTGTCCGCTGTATAATCTGAAAAATATCAATTAAAAGATAACTGGAGTGAAGTGTCAATGTCATAATGAATAAGGTACTAGTAAGCATGTCAAGCATATATAAACACCAGTACGCATGTATAAGTGCGTTTGCACGGGGTATGTATTGCTTTACAGGCACACACACACACACACACACACACACACACACACACACACATATATATAGATATAGATATATATATATATAGACACACACACACACACACACATATATATATATATATATATATATATATATATATATATATATATGTTTTTGTGTGTGTGTGTGTGTGTGTGTGTGTGTGTGTGTGTGTGTGTAGATATACACAGATATACAGCTATGATAGGAAACAGCACACAAGAATGACATATGTTCACAGGCTATGCCAATGGAAGTGAGGAGCCCAAGCAAGAAACATGAAACATGTAGCATGCCCTTCCACCCCCAGTCGGATATGGGAAACATACACACAAACAATGTAAAAAGTCCACTGCTCCCCAGACCACAGGCAGGATACAACCGGGGGGGGGGGTACACAGTGCACCCGTGAAGTCTAATATTTGAACACAGACTGGAACGTCACTTGCGGGACATCCCAAACATTGCCCAAACCAAAAGAAGGTGATAGACCAGCCATTTTGGCTGCGGTGTATACAGACTTGAAATACAAGGGTGGGGAACCCTGATGACCCATGGGCCAAGACAATTGTATGAAATGGGTCCCGTGAAGTGGAGAGTGGGCAGCGTTTAGTGATGTGTCCAGAAGAGACCAGGACCCAGAGTAAGGATGGGTGCTGTTGAGGAGGCGAGGGTCGGTGAACTATGGGTAGCTACTTATGGGTCTAGGTGTGCAGGTATTGGCTGATGTGGGCCTGTATGGACAGCCCTAGGGATGTAAGCGAATGTGTTCACTGGGCAGAGGTGTCGCCCAACGAGCAGCCACACCCACTACGAGTCCCACTGCAGCAAAGTGTAATCTATATGTCAAGGAACAAAATAACCAGATGTAGACATATATATGTAGAGGTATGTGTGTGTATATCTACCCATAGTGACATAGAGATAAGCCTCTCCCTCTCCATAGTACAAATGTTTACATACAGAGACAGAATACAGATACATACCCACATATAAATATATACATATGCAGACACCCACAGACTCATATGTCGTTTATCTATATATATATATATATATATATATATATATATATATATATATATATATATAAAATATATACATATATAGACAGCAAAATGTAAATATACATGTATGCATACATATACAGATATATATGTATATAGTAATGTAAATATATATATGTGTCAGTAAATATACACATGTATATAGCTAGGATATGATACAGCAGTTACGAGTAACATATGTTCACAGGCCATGCATATGGGGGTCCAATAATCAAATGTGTAACACATAGCATCAACCCCCCCATCCCCCCTGCTAGGCCGGTGAGACATACAGACACACAATAAAGGTAAACACACCACTGCTTCCCAGACCACCGGCAGGATACCACCGGTGGGAGAGACCTGCAAGGTCTAATCTTGAAACATAGACATCGATGTCCCTTGTGGGACACCAAAAATTAATGATCGGAGCCAGTCCCGGTAATGACATATCAAACCAGGCTGTAGATGTACATGGACCAGTAGGTTGTGCAAGCCTGATAACCCATTGGTCGACACAATGTACGACATGTGTCCCAACACATGGAGAGTGGGCAGTGTGTAGTGGTGTGTTTATACCCCACCAGCACCCACAGTAAGGATGAGTGCTGTAAAGGAGTGGCAGGTGGGGGAAATATGGGTATGCAATTATGGGCCTAGGCGTGCAGGTGTTGGCTGGCAAAGTCATATTAGGACTGCCCTGGGGATGTAAGTAATATTCTGCAATGGGCATAGCTGACTCCCATACCTCCCAACCCCTAAGAGCACATCCATTGGACAGGCCATAAACCATTGGGGGAACAAATAGGGACCATACCCTTGAACTGTCCCCGATTTCCAGGGACGTCCCTGATTTCGACTCAGTTTCTAGCTCTGTTCCACGTAAACCCTCCTAAAACTAGTGACATTCGGAAGAAAGGTGGTGAATTACACATAATGGATAACGACAACAATTAAGAGTCATAAACATTGTTTACCACAGAAAATGTGTATGAATTCATATGCTCTGAGTCTGTCAGTGTGTCAGGTTCATAGCACCAAGAATTTAAATGTGTCTCTGATGTTATGCCGTGTCCCTGATTCAGTTTGTATTTTCCCTAATCGTATGAGAGGTCTGATAGGGACAGAAAGCACATATTCCACTGACAACCTTAGAATGATGATAGGATATTAGGTATGCAGTAGCATGACGTGGCTGAAGAATGTGGGTTCCTAAACCCATTTACTTGTTGTATTGAAGAGTCTCAGTTCCCATGTATCAGCCAGATGGGTACAGATTGTAAGAGGAACACACCAATAATATGAATCAAACCCTGGACAGGCCACGGATTCCATACAGTCAAATGGCATGCCGTCGCCTATTGGGCAGCCATTCCCGATATTGTAGGCATGTATTCCAATGTAATAGGCATCATAAGGTAATATTGTAGTCTTCACTCCCATCCAGCGGTGTGAGTGTCAGATGCAAACACCAAATGCAGTGCATCTGCATGTGCGGGAGCAAGCGGGTGTAAACCTGTTTGGCCGCCAGTATGCGAGTATTACACTGGTAAAGCAATGTAGAGGCTAACTGAGTGTAAGAAACTGTAACCAGAGGTTAGCATTGCTTAGCACCACGCACACCCGCTCACAACTGCTTTAATGTGCCTTAATCACTCCGTATCCAATGGCATTGTTCTGCCCTGCAACAAAATAAGCGGCCTCTGCAAGGCTTGAAACCAGGACCCTGCATACACAGCTAATGTGATTTCCCAATAATCCATGGCAGATATACAGACATCAGACCTTATCACAAACATATCATCCAGCACAGTCATTCAACAGTATAGGAAATGTATTCCAACATGTAGATGTATGTGTGAGTGTTTATGTCTAGCATATAGGTACATACATATATAGAGATATATCAGGAACATACCATGTGACAACAAAGCATTACAAACGAATGAAAAGGGAAACACCAGCGATGCCTGTATTATGTAGTGGTGTTGTCCTATATAATAGCAAGACTCCCCTAGACAGACATGTATCATTCATGCACGCAAACATTTGTACATTGGCCATATACATCACTCTGTGCATGTTATTTATATTAGCACAACAGTTCCAGTCCAATCATTATGTGAGAACAGTACACTTGTACTCTTGCAAGGTGCTGTGTGTGACATCATCATCATGATAAAGGTAAATGGGGTAACCATAGAGGGACCGGTAGTGTTGTGTGTACAATGGGGTTGTCCGCATCATGTGTATCTGGAACATTTAGGATTCATGTGCATACTAGGATAGTGCACCTGAAAGACTGGAGTGAGGACAACAGAAGTATGTTGTGATGCATATTAAAAGGGTTACATGTATCCAGTGGACACGTGTGTGAAATGAACAGCTATGTATGGGGCAAATGTTGTTCTAGGAACTGATTGGCCTTATGTTTCCATAGGGTGAGAGTGGGATGTGGGGGAATGAGAGTAGGTATGCCCGTGGAGGATAGGTAGGGTAGGATGACAGACAAGACAGCATATAGGGTTGATATATGACACATGTGGGGAGATACACCTCGGACAGGGAGGGGTGTTCGGCATTCACAAGCTCATGAGCCCCCAGATGTAAACAGTGGGACGGAGATCCTCAGCCATAGGCAGCCACCACTACACCAAAACAGCTGCAAAGGTGGCAGTGCTGGTGGCTGTCTAGGAGCGGCAGCCTCACCCTGTAAATGTGACACTCTGCCCTTGAGCTGGCGTATCTGGCCTCAAAACCCCTTATTGAGCCCCCGTATGACAGCGGACATGTTCCTGCCTGGACCTGCTCCCAGGGGGGACAAGCTCCATTCTCAGTGGTGGTACCACCAGAAGGTGGTACAGAGCCAACAGAGGTGGAGGTCCAAGGCTGGGGCCCAGATGTGCTGGTGTCCAGTGCCATGGCCAGCTAAAGTGGGACAGGAGGTTCTGCTGGGACCTCCAAACCCATACAGCCTATGGTGTTGCAGTTTAAACACAGATATGACTTAGTAATAGTCAACAGCATTATGTATTACTTACAACAGCATGCATAGATATGACCATCAACCCAACACAACAGATGGTATACATTTGCAGAGGGAGCACAACACATGCATATATACTGCATGACATCTGTACAAAGTGTAGAAGACATGTGACTGCAGCTATGAACAGTGGCCCATTATTGGCATGTCCCTGAAACTCCAGACAGTGTCTGTCATACCATTGTTTCATGTGACATATGTCCAGTCAGGGATGTGATGGCAGTAACACATCACTATCACCATGTACTGGCTGCAATCCTCACACTATGCTCCTGCTGTTCCCAGATGTGTGTTCAGTGAGTAACACAGGAAACAAATGGTTCCACACACTGACCAGTCCACAGATGTCCCTACAGATGGGGATCCCTCATGAACAGAGCACTGTCTTGTCAGTTTTAAAACATGCAGAATAGTCATTACCACACACAACTTGTTAAACAGGCAGTAGTCTCAATGAAGCAGAGCTACACTTATGTGCTGTAGTCATGTCTGGCACATCACCCTCCTGTCTTTAGGCTATTTCCCCACTGTGTATGTTGTTTGACGAACATCCAGACATCATCTGTGATGCCGTTTCCAAACACCAGATCCAGGTACCACTCACAGCGACTGTCATGGGCAAATACCAACATGGTGTCCCTGCATATTGTACTGTGTTTTTCATGTGAAAGGCTATGGGAACATCATCACAGCTGTTCCACATGCAATCAGCTAGAGGAGGACTGCAATAGTTGCAGATGCCATCACCTGATTATGACCATTACTTACGTTACACAAGCTGCATCTGAGCAGGTGTATACCTCCACATCCACCAGAGAGTGTGTGGGAGGGACAGACAGAGGCAAAGTACATCAGAGAAGGGCTTGGAGGCTAAAACCTAAGCATCGTCTATCACACACTTACCAGTGCAAGGGTCAGACCCCTGACCAACTAGTCATTACTATTACAAGTGCATGCAGTTACTCCATGTGCCACAAAGCTGACATATTGGTGTGCTGTAAGAACACATATGTGTGTTGGTGAGTGACACATGCAACAGAGATATAGTAGACATACATTAGGTGTAGCACACATGGCTGTCCACATGAATGGATGTCATTGTCAACACAACCACATTCTCTAATGGACTCACATTGACACTCTTTGCCAGACCCACAAATACACACCCTAACTACTTAATTTGCCACACTGCAGTAATGCACAGGTACTACATGCACCACAGGGGATATCCGGAGGTTCTATGGGCTAGGGCATGTGAACGTTTTTGACATCTGTTGGTATGGGAGTTATACTGGGAGTGACTGTGGTTGGGAGCATCATACCCCTCACGCAGACACAAGGTGCCAGTACTGACATGCATGTATGCATTGCTTCATGGGTGTGTAGTGGTCGGCTGTGCAAGATGGCTGTACAAGGCTGGGTGAGGGGTAATCCTTGGCATCACACCACCAGACAATGGTGTGCAGTGTGATACAGGGGTGTAGTATCTGCAATGTCCCACACAGATGGGTATTGTATGAACTGCCCTGACATCCTGGATACCATTGTGTATGGCCATAGCTTTGCAATGCATACCATGTCAGTGTTTGATAGTCCTTGACATGGACATTGCCTGGGATGTGCATGTCCCACAATAATGTAAAGTGACATGTACAGGTGTACCTGGTTTGGCAGGCACATGTTGTGTAGACAGACTGTTATCCTCCGATATGCCAATACTGGCTTGGTGTGGCAGAACCTGCTTATAATCAGCAGGTTGACCATGCACCTGCACTGATAGCATGATACAGGTATTCCCTGGTGTCAGTGGCATCGGTCCATACAGGGCACATGTGGACGGCATTGTATGGCCTCTGTGGATCACATTTGATGGCACCACATATGTTGCAGGCATCCAGTGGTGAACATAGTGAAGGCACATTGTCCACAATTATGTGCATATTGTACTGCTGTACAGGGTGCCATGTCCTCTGCAGCCCACTGCAATCACACCATGCCTACTATCTGACATCAATGTGCAGGGTACTAGCAACATAGTGGGATATTCTAGGCACGTGCGTTTGTGTATGACACATGGGTTCAGGACATATTCTGGGTACTAGTAGGGTTGCATATTTTGTTCACCAGGGCTTTTGCCAGATGTAGGGGTATGTCTTGCCAACACAGTCCCATGGCTGACTGACAGCTGTACTCCTCATGAGGTGGGCATTGTGACATAAGACAGATGCCATATAGGAAAACTACAAAATCCACTTTCCAACATGTCCAGTGGTTAGACACACACAGCCACCGACAGTCAAACACACACACACACACACCTGCCATGTCCTGGAATCAACCCCCTACATAACTAGTTTATCACATTACAGCAATACGCAGTTACCGCACATACTATGGAAAATACTTGGTTACAGCAATACTAGAGGTATATTCCTAGGTGGGTAACATCAGCAGGATTGCCAAAGGTGGTCATGTGAATTGTACAGAGTGTGCATACTCTAAAAAGCATTGTTCTTGTCTCAGGCAGACACACACACACACACACACACACACACACACACACACACACACACACACACACACACACACACACACACACACACACACACACACACACACACACACAGTTGGACTCTCTCGGAATAGAACCCAACCTAACTAGTTTATTGCGCTACAGCAATACACAGTTACAGCATGCACTACGGAGAATACTGGGTTACAGCAGCCCTAGAGGTGCATTCCTAGGTGGGTGACATCAGCAGGATTGCCAAAGTTGGTCATGTGAATTATACAGAGCGTGCATACTCTAAAAAGCATTGCTCTTGTCTTAGGCAGACAGAGACACACACACAGTTGGACTATCTCGGAGTAGAACCCCTACCTAACTAGTTTATCACACTACAGCAATACACAGTTACAGCACAGTCCTAGAGGTGTATTCCTAGGTGGGTGACATCAGCAGGATTGCCAAAGGTGGTCATGTGGATTGTAAAGAGTGTGCATACTCTAAAAGCGTTGGTACTTTCTCAGACAGGCAGACAGACACACACACACAATTGACCTGTCTGGGATTAGAACACATACCAAATTAGATTAACACACTACAGCATTATGCAGTTACAGCACGCATCATAGAGATAACTGGGTTACAGTAGTCTCAGAGGTGTATTCGTAGATGGGTGACATCAGCAGGATTGCCAAAGAAGGGCATTCCAAGTGGACTGCAGGTCGTACATGTCTGTTACCTGAGTGTACCCGCTGCTTACTGTCACTAAAACACATTTACACCTGCTTAAAAGTGTCTGATGCAGTCCTAACTGACAATATCAACAAGGCTTGCGGTCCTGAACCCTCGACCATGCACACTGAGGTCACTGGACATACCACTAAGCCATCTGGGTTGTACACATGTTGCATTGAGTCTATAATGCACATCCTACCACATGTATTCCACAGTACTGAAAAAAAATGGGTCAGTCCCTTTGTGTACATATGTACAGTACCCTTGAATGTACTGTACTATGTGGAACAACAGAGACAAGTCTACATTTGTACAACTGTCATAAGTACATAAATATATATATATATATATATATATATATATATATATATATATATATATATATATATATATATATACAAGTAAACCATATTATTCAGAAGAGAAGTGTTCCAGCAAGACTCACCCTACAGGCACTAGGCTCAGTTGCAGCCTCAATTACTGTAGTTCCCTTGGCCAGATATCACATGTGGATTCTCCAGTGGCTTCTGGCCTCCCAGTGGTCATTAATGAATTAGCCGATGTTGCATCTCACCTTGATCACCACTCACTGCAAGCAAGACCTGTTGTGGTGGTTTCATTCCAACGAGATTCTTTCTGGCTGTCTTTTCATCCTTCCAGAGCCCCAAGCCATAGTGACCATGGATGCTTCCCAGATTGGGGGGGGGGCATTATCTGGGAAGGACAGTCCAAGGCACTTTGTCCCAACTGGATGCCAATTTGTACATCAGTGTTCTAGAGGTGAGGGCGGTGCTCTTAGTGTTGCTAGCATTTCAAGATGCCCTTTCCCCTAGGTGCAGTGGTAATTCAGATGAAGAACATGTCAGTAGTCTGGTACATCAGCAAACAAGGAGGATCCAAATCTTACCCACTTTGTCGAGAAGCCCTCAGAGTTTGGCAATGGGTGATTTCTTCAAACTGCTTTCTCACGGCAAAGCATATTTCGGGGAGCTCCAACATGATATTGGACAAGCTGAGCAGAACTATTCTGATGCCTCAAAAGTAGTTTCCCAGTCCTACAATGACAGAAAAGATCTTCCATCACTGGGGCCAGCCTTGCTGCAAACTGTTTGCATCCCCTCTCAACAACAAATGCAATAGTTACTTTGCAGTGATCCCCCCCTTCAGGGGAATCACTGAGAAACACTCTTCTTCATGATTGCCCCCCCCCCCGTCTCCTGTATGCCTTTCCCCCATCTCCCCTGATATCTCAGTTTCTAAAGAAAGCCAAGTGGTTGAAGAACACAATAATCCTTATTGCCTTGTTCTGGCTTCAGCAAGTTTGGTTCCCCTTCATTTGGCCTCACTTTCTTCAGAAGCCTTGGCTTCTGGACCCAGCTCCAGATCTATTATCTCATCCAGAAGGAGTGGTTCATTCGAATCTCCAACATTTCAAGCTCACTGCATGGCTTCTCCAATTCCCATGATTGCCAGGCATTCTTCCCTTTCTTGTCCCATCCATCAGATCATTGTGGCCTATCATAATCCTTCTACTAGGAAACTGTACCAGAGTAAATGGGAAAAATTTGCTAAATGGGCTCTTAATAATGATCTAGACCCTCACACAGTCCCTGTGCATAAAGTATTGGATTTTTTAGCTGATCTTTATCAAACTGACTCTTCAGTCTCTAGCAATTAGGGTCCATCTAGCTGCGATATCTAATTTCCATACTGGTTTCAATGGTTCTTCATTTGTCACATAAACCTTGTAAAGCCTTTTTAAAGGAAATCCTAATGTAAAGGTCTTCTTTTAAAGAGCCCATTGCTCCATGGGTTTTAACCTCAGTTCTACAGTCTCTTAATGTTCCCCTTTTTGAACCATCAGCTACATGTGGCTTAAAGTTTCTGACTTGGAAAACTTTATTTTTAGTAGCGATCTCTTTTGCAAGAGGAGTATCTGAAATTCAAGCCTTGTCCTGCAAACCTCCCTACATAATATTTCATAAAAACAAGTTCTCCCTCAGGACTGATCCTTCCTTTTTACCAAAGTTAGTTTCAGAATTTAATATCAATCAAACATTGCACCTACCAGTCTTCTTCCCTTATTTCTCCAGTAAAGGTGAGTATTGTCTACATTTATTAGACGTTCAGAGACAGTTGCATTTTTATCTTCCCAGAACAAAGGATTTTAGGAAATCTGACCAATTATTTGTCTTTTCCTCACTTTCCTTAGGTAACCCAGTTTCCAAGGTTACCTTAGCTAAATGGCTCAGAGATTGTATCATGTTTTTTATCATTCAAAGAGACTTCACCCTCCACTTCCTGTGAAAACCCACTCAACTATCGCTGTAGCAGCTTCTGCAATTTTTCATGCCAGAGCTTCTTTGGATGACATTTGTGCAGCCGCCACATGGTCTTTTCCTCATACTTTTTTCATTCATTACATATTGGACCAGGTCTCCAAGGGACGTGCATCATTTGGTGTGATGGTGCTTAGGAATATTCTTTTGTGAGACCTCCCAAGATTCAGGTAGCTAGGGACTCTGTACCACAGTCAAGGATTATGTGAAGATTGACATCATTAGATAAAGAAGTTATGTCTTACCATAATGTTCCATCTGTGTTGTCGATGTCCTTCTGTTCCAGTGTTGCAGTATTCTACATGTGGGTTTGCCATTCTTCCTCTCCGGTTCTACCGGCCAGGTTTCCAGGGATTTTCAGTCCCTCTGGGTGCATTGGACATCTGGTGTGGCCACTGGAGGGTGGGCCATAAGAGTGATGTCTGCGAGCACCAGCCCTCAGAACTTTTCAGCCACCAGTCATACGCCAGGTGCTCCTGCTTCTCGCTGACATCGTATCGAAAAATACTCAGTTAAGTACTCCATTGGGGATTCTTTCAGTCCTATCTGTTGTTTATTATAGTCTAAAATAAAGGAAAATACACCACTCCACAGCCAGAGCCATAAAGTGAAGCGAATTTAATGAAGTAGATAAGCGCTTTCGCATGGAAGTGCGTGCTTCATCAGATCACAACATGGACCAGTGACCATACACTGTTTGAGTTGGGATGCCAGTACAATGGTCGGCGTGCTACCAATGAGCAGCGGCAAACAATTGTATAATTGCATTCAAGCCTAGAACAGGGAGGGTAGGGCTTCATTCGTTGTTTCATTCGAAGGGACCCTGTCCTTTTAAGACGTGTTTGATGGAAGTTCTTCATTAATGCCTGGAGACTTTTCAGCTTGCATTCGGGTAGTCCACCAAAGCTCACGTGTTTCTGTGTGATTCTTAAGATCGCCCCATCTTTCACTGGGTCTTGCAGGTTCTACCACCCTAGGTCCGGGGACATGTTCCGCACCATGTTCGGGGCAGTGTTTTGCTAGTGCATTGTGTAAATCTTGCCTGTTAATACTATACCAGGCCTCAACCTTTACCCTCTTTTCACTCTTACTAGTTTAACTCCTTGCTATATTTCTTTCCTACATTCTCCTGCCTGGTCTGGTTGTCCAGATATTCCATAACTGCTAACTCTATGCTCCTACCTGTTCTCATACCACCTTCTACCCTGTAACTAGTAAACAACATATCTTCCCCTTCCAAACTTCTGTCTTGAACTTTACCTGCACCACCTGAAGCTACTCACCTGCTTACCTTCCCTAACTGGGCTGCTCTTCTCACTGATTGTCTCCTTCACTACTTGCTGCAGCCCACTCCATTCGCCCTTCGGGCTCACTCTGCTCCTCTCCCTACCCCCAATTCCCAACCACCCCAGTGCTGTTACACTTATACCTAACAAGTCACACCCACGTTACTACCTATCCAGTCAGTCTCAACATATAATTCTCAACTCCTCCCCTACCTCCTCTTCTCTACTCCAACTCTTTATCTAACACCACTCCTCCTGACTTCTCTCCTTAGCTTACTCCTTACTCTCCTCTACACATAATCAGTATCTATAATCACTTCTTTTACAGCTATTTAGTTTATCTTCTACTCCCTTCTCCCTTCTTCTGACTATCTTTCTAAACCATTACATTTATCTCTCCCTTCCTTTTATCTACACTTTAAGCTTCCTATCTTCTGTATATAACCTTTCTATTCCACTGCCCTAATGGCCCATTCTCTCAAACCTTCTCTGAAAAACTTTCTTGTCTCCTCTTCCTTATTTTTACTTCTATCCTTAACTCACTGCATATGACCACTAAACTCTAAAGCATAATGTGACCTATCTACAAACACTCCCCATCAAACATCCCCACAGCCTTTTTCATAGCAACATCACCTCTACTTCAGCCTATTTGCTTCCCAAGTTCCATAGAAACACCCATGTTTCTTACCTCCCCAATAAGCTAACCCCACCCAAGTACTATAAATACTTAAAGATTTCATCCATTCAAACCATAAACATTCTAACAGGTGGATATATTCATCCCAATCCTGGCCCATCCCCACCAAATACCAATCTACAGAATCCATCATTTAGTAATGCTACCTCTTCTTTAATAACTCAGAGCTCCCTCAGTATAGCACATCTTAATATTCGTAGCATTAACAACAAAATTAGTCAATTGCATGCTCTCCTTTAGGTTTATCCATTTGATATCCTTTGCCTTACAGAAACTTGGCTAAAACCTTCTACTCATGACCTAGAAATTACCCCTCCTGGATATAATATCCTAAGATGTGACCTTACATCAAAAAAGGTGGCGGTGTAGCTATCTTGTTCAAATCTGATTTTCTGATTTCACTCTGTGATGTATCACTACCCTCAAATACCAATGCTGAGACCCTTACTATCAAACTCCAAATTAATAGCTCTAAAGCAATCTATATAATCTGCTCTTACATCCCTCCAGGAAACAATATTAGCACCCTAGAAAACATTCTCAATAGTCTTTCTACCCATTTACCACAGGAAACAATTGTATTAGGCGATTTTAATATAGACTGGACCTTATGTAATTTCCCCCACCCCTAACACCCATATTAATCTATTTGGTTTCAATCAAATAATAAACTTCCCCACTAGGATCCACAAACCAAGTAACAAAGAAACTACTCTTGACTGGATCCTTATAAATAGTCACCCAGATACCTATAAGGTAGGATCTCTCCCTGACATTAGTGATCACATTTTAACCTTTATCAATAAACAAAAGAAATATAGCCCAAAAAAGAACAATTTTGTCACCTATCGTTCTAAAAAACACTTCCAAGCTGAGAACGTTATTAATGAACTAAAAGCATGTAACTGGTCATCTCTAAAACTACTTAATCTAGACGAAGCAATCTCTTACATTAATTCTACTTTCCTTCAAATTCTAAATAACCATGCTCCTTTCCGCTCCTCCAGAATCAGGACAAAAATAGCCCCCTGGCTCACAAAACAAACCAAAGAAAAATGTTTCTACGAAACAAAATATGGGCAAGATGGAGAACCTCTAAAAGCTCTGTAGATCATCTATACTTTAAACAACTAAGAAATGCTGTCAAAAAGGATATAATCTCAGATAAAAATCTACTACTCCCACCTGCAACATTCACACTCTAATAATCCTAAAAAATTCTGGTCTGGCATTAATAAACTTCTCAAACCAGGACATGCCACAACTCCTTCCCCCTGCTTGTTCCCAGTAGTAATCCTCTGCAAATAGCTAATGCCTTTAACAATTACTTCATTGAAGCTATTCAAACTTTAACTCAAACTCTAGTTCCCATGACCCCCACTCCTACACAACAAACTAACAGTCTCTTTCCCTCCCTTCATTTGCAACCTGCACCAACCTCCTTTATCTGCAAACTCCTTCAAAAACTCAAACCCTGCACTCCCTCGGCTGATTGCCTCCCAGCAGAATACCTTCAAATTGCAGCCAAAGCCATAACATACCCTGTTTCTATCCTGATAAACAGATCCATCTCTGAAGCCTACATCCCCTCTATATGGAAATTCTCTCATATAATCCCTTTGCACAAAAGAGGTAAATCTACTGAAATCTCCAACTTCCATCCTATTGCTCTACTCACTCCACTAGCCAAAATTATGGAAAAATGTATTCACCATCAGCTACTCCAGCACCTTCTCCAAAACAACTTGCTTGCTAACTGCCAACACGGATTTAGGCCCTTTCATAACACTACTTCTGCCCTTTTAACTTTTACTGATTGCATAAATAGGAATCGTAACAATAACTGTTTCTCAGCTGCTCTATTTATTGACCTTTCCAAAGCCTTTGATATGGTCAATCACAACCTACTTATTAATGTGCTAAAAGCCCAATCTCTTGACCCACAAGCAATCCTTTGGTTCAAATCTTATCTGGAAAATAGGCAACAAGCAGTACTCTGGGACAATAATCTATCCACACACCTCTCAGTGAGCACTGGAGTTCCTCAAGGTTCTATCCTAGGCCCTCTTCTTTTCTCCATCTTTATTAATGATCTCCATACTGTTTTTCCACAATTGACCTGTATACAATACACTGATGACTCTACTCTTATCTGTACTGCCAAGTCTTCTTCCTTTCTCCACACCCTTACACAAAATGTATTTAACACAGTTGAAAAATGGTTCACCCAACGCTGCCTTCTTCTTAACCCCAAGTAAACTAAGCTACTACTCTTTACTCCCACCATAAAATCTCCTCAGTTCCATTTCACTATTACCTCTGACAATGAAACCTGCATTTCCCATGATTTTACTGCTCAACTACTTGGTATAACTATTGACCATAACCTCAGCTTCGATGCCCATGTTAATAATATTATAAAAACTGTTAATAAAAAATTAGGCTCCCTGTATAGAATAAAACCCTTCCTTACACCACTAGCTAAGAAATCCATTGCCCAGACTCATCTTACTTCCACCCTATTCTATGCATCTGCCATTTACACCAATCTATCAAAGCATAATCTCACCAAACCTGAAACTAGCTACAATAAGATAACCAGATTTGCCACTGGCTCTCCATACAGAACCCATCACTGCCTCAACCTTAAACAACTCAAATGGTTAGAACTACAAAATCAACTACAATACAATCAACTTGTGATTGCACAAAAAATCCTGCACCATCCTACTAATACTCCCATCCTCAATAATCTGATCTCCCCTTATAAAAATCTTTCAACACTATGCTCAGCTAATAAGCTACTTATTGCCAGTAACCCTTCCAATAACAAAGCAGGTTATTCCCTCTTCTCCAATGTTGTGGGTAGAATCTGGAACAAACTTCCTAATACACTCACCTCACTCTCATCCTCTCTAATCTTTAAAAAAGCACCTTAGAGACCACCTTAAAATACATTGGCTTTGCCCCTGCTCAAAGCCTTATTGAATCTACTTTTCTTCTCTCCCGTCCCGTTTCTTTTTCTCCTGCTTCCTTAACAATTACCCCCCATATCTTATGAACAACACTACTAAAAGTTTTGCTAATGTTCTAATGCTTTAGATTTTGATTGACTTCACATGAACCCTACTAAAGCATTAAGACTTGTTTATTTCTTACTTCTACTCTAATGAAACCTTACATTGTTCACAATTTATTAATTTTTTCTTATCATGTCTTCTTATGTAAAGTGAAACTAGTCATTTTTAGAATATTTTGAATGTATTAATTCACTCATGTTGGAGCTTTTCTCCTCGGGCCTCTACTGAAAAGGGATATGTATCCAGCTAGACTAGCCCGGTCAACAAATGTAAATAAAATAAAATAAAAGTAAATAAACTATATATATATATATATATATATATATATATATATATATATATATATATATATATATATATATACACTTACGTGATGTGTACACACACACACACACACACACACACACATATATATATATATATATATATATATATATATATATATATATATGCATATACACAGACACAGCTATAGCCATATATATATATATATATATATATATATATATATATATATATATATATATATATATATATATATATATATATATATATATATATATATATATATATATATATATATATACACATGTCTGAATGCCCTTTGTGACACAGAAGGGTTCCAAAGGAATTGATGTGTACACAAAACAGAGGTATCACCTGAGTCATAACATTTAAATCATAAGCAGTTCACCACAGAAGGGATGGTGGTTGTGTATGTGGAGTTTGGGGTGGGGAACGATGGCTATTGTAATTTACCCTGGGGATTGTGGAGTTAGGGTGGGGGAATGATGGGTATGGACCTACACCCTGGCAACCACTTCTGTGTCACTGCTCGACAGTGGCACAGGAAAATAACATACTTTGCACCATTGTACTGCACTGCCATGGTGTGTGCAACATACACCACATGTTAATGGACCATCGCCGACCTTTGTACATCTGCCATCTGCCACTGATGCTTTGTGTTGGCCACCGCCTCTATGTGTGAGAACATGAGCAGTAGGCTATGCTGACTGCATACTATGTTTGCCTGAGCTCTAGCTTGCATATCTCCCCCAAAGCAGTGCATGTCTGTTCAACATTATTCCGCCTACCCCTGAGTTGAGTGTAGACATTGTGCCTGTGGCTGAACACACATGTTTGACATGATTGTCCCTACCTGACAATGGTGCCACAGTCCAGCACAGGTGTACAGTAAACCAGCCTGCTGTGTGGCAAATGACCTTGCCAATCACATGTAGTATGACATGTCTTCTGCTGATGTGTTGAATGACATGCATACATGTGTAACACAATGGTGTTCTTTCTAATCTACAGTACAGTAATGGTGTCCCAGTGCAGGTACGTGTTATACTAAAATGGGCCTTCAGCTGATGCAATGTTGTCTGTCCACCCTACATATATGCAGGGAAATACTGCACATTGAGCTGATATGCATAACGATTGCAGGGCATAATGTGGCTTCACAATTGCTATACAGTGTGAGCTACTGGCATGGTTCATAGCCATGACTATATTCACATACGATACATATCTAATGTGGAATGTGACCCACATCACCGAGGTGTATACACAATAAACCCTAATGTTGAATGTGTGACACAGGTCACAGAAGGGTATAAGGATGACACCCCTGCACATCTGCAACCATATTACTGATACCAACTATGCCCACACATAGCTAACATACCAGTTCTCTATGTCCCACATGCCATCTGTGTACCTCACACACATGAGGAGCAGGCATGACAGTGATGTCTGACACCAGCAATGTGTAACTACTGTATCTGTGGCAGGATGTGGATATATGTGTATGTTATGCAACACCTGTATGTATTTGGATACAATATAGGTGTATGCTTCCATGTCGTGACACACTCCAGATATTCAGGACATGTTATGTGGTAGTTTCATGTTATGCCTATACAAGCTGTGCACAGGCCTGTCTGATGTTTAGTGTTTCACATCTGCAATATCATCATTACACAAAGGCCATAGTTGTATTGTGTCAAGCCAATGTACAACAGGTTGTAGATACATGTACATCACTTCTACTGTGTGCTTTGCTTCATGTCTCTGGCCATCCTCTATGGCCATGTGTACACATGTGCAGTCCAATGGTTGTGATGGCCATCATCTTTCACATGTCAGTGTTATCCCATATGACATACACCATAGATGTCATATGCTCCACTGAGGACAGGGTTATGCAGACAAAGGGTGGTATGTAAGGGATGTGAGATTTGTTTTGCGGGATAGTTGAGCTGTGCTGCAGTCAGCCCACTGCATGTCATGGACATGTCTGATAGCACATGACAGTGTGTGACATTCATAGCAAGGGTATACTCCACAAGGGTGTATCCTGTAGGCCGGGCATACTCCAGCTCCAACATATTAAGTGTGTGTGCACACATATGCTCTCTGTACAGTACTGTTCATATTCCCAACATGTGTAATGCTGATATGTAGTACCTGTCCCTACAGTGGAACACACCTCCACCATTGTATTCATTGTTGTCCACACATCTGGCAATGACAGTTTGGAAGGTTTAGTGCAGGTGTTTCATATAGTCTACAACTGTTTCACATAGGTAAACAGTGTGATGCATTGCAGGTCTGACCAGTGTCCATTACCAGGACCACCATACATTATGTGTGCGTGTGTTATGGCAGATAGCATGCAATTAATATGTTCCATGCAGTATCAAACCTGGTAAATAATAACAATCTCACCTGACACAGGCTGCTGTCGCTGCAAAATGCCAGAGGTACCTAAACAGGAGTGTCATAGCAGTAAGATTATCCACACCTGTCTGGTAGCTACAGGGTGGAATGTCTATGTTAGCACATAAGCCAGTACAATACACTATCCTATGGAGTATGCAGATCTGTGCATACATACAGTAGCAGACTATAGTATGTGGCATGTGTGCATACATGCCTTGCATATGATGTTACATTACATCTTGTACAGTAACACATGTAACTATGTGATATATGGTTGTGTTTTATGTGCAATAGTGACTTACCAGGCAACTCCAGGCTCAGTGGTTGAGAGACACCCACCTCCACAATACCAGCTAATGCTTGTGGATGGAGGCCTTCAGGTGTCCCCAGGTTGGCCAGTTGCTCCTCGGCACATGTGAGTGGGGGCTGGATGAGTGGCCCCCCCACCTGTTGCACCTTGTTCCCTGGTGATTGCATTTGCAAGCTGTTTCACCTGTCTTATCTTGTCAGTGCAGTGTTAGTGCACCAGCTGATAGGTGTGATTCTGACCACCAACATCATTTACCCTCCTGCAGAGTTCCTCCCACAGGGCATCCCGCTGCTGTGCATCCTATGGTACATGGCTGAAGAGCGCCGTGTAGTTGTCGCGGAGGTATGGGATGAGGACCTCATCCTCCAAGTGGCTGTATGGAGGCAGGCAGATACAGGGCATACCTGGAAGCCATAATGATGGAGACAGGTCACAGTAACTCACAGAGAAGTACAGCAGTACAGCTGAACATACATGTGTATCACATTTATTAAGTTTACAAATACGTCTTTGTAGAGCTACATGACACTAACACCACTGACATGTATAAGTCACACACATTCGACACCTACTGGTGACGTGATGTTATCACCATATATGTGTGTGTGTCATGTGATGACATTGCTCATACACCATGTGGATGTTGTCTTGACGTGGGCATGTTTGTTTGCCAGTAGTGGTGTCTTTACCTATCAGCACATGCCTGGATGTGTTCACATTAATGCAAGCGACCTTAATGCTGTGTATATGCCACATATATAGTCATACATAGCCGTTAGGGACATGACCTGTGACCCTGCAGACTTGCAAGCATGTATGTGTTTTGCCATATACATCTACATGGCACTGTACAGCTGTGTAGTATCCTGCCATGTATTGCCTGTGTTGCACATGTGTAACACATGG
The DNA here is from genome assembly GCF_019279795.1 of Protopterus annectens. Lineage (NCBI taxonomy): Eukaryota > Metazoa > Chordata > Ceratodontiformes > Protopteridae > Protopterus > Protopterus annectens. The sequence goes on from NC_056742.1 coordinate 66,370,642, forward strand.
GACAATAGCTAGCCTGATGGTATTTGCAGGGTTGGGTATCAACTATGGCATGTATGGTCATAGTGATGTGGTAGGCTATATGCCCTGGGCCATTTATGAGCCTAGGCAACAGACAGGTAATATTCAGTGGCCAGTTCAAGCAGTGCCACAGAATTGATACACATGGTTACTGGTATGTTTGGCATGCGGTCATCAAACCATGTCACAGAGAGGGGTGATGTGTAGCTCCACTTGACAGGGATACATAGTATGGCAAGACTATGTTAAGTGTATGGGACAGGGATCTGTCAGGCATGTTGTGATCCTTGTACTAGACAGGTGGATGTCCATGATGTATATGTTTATTTGGGATCAGGATGTGTTAAGGGTAGCATGTCCAACACCTGTGGGTTGGACATGGCTTTATTCAGGGTAGACTGCATGCTGCATAGTGCAGCTAGGGATTGTGAAGGGCAGTATAGGCCATGTAAACATGGGCAATAACCCTTAAAGGAAATATGTGATCTATTATGGGCCACATGGGAGTAGAGTATGGCTGAGCAGTTATCTCTATATTCCTGGATGGCACCCTGTCATGATTAGGGGTGCCACATATGGCTACCTGTCTTTTGTGGGGATGTAACTATCAAAGGAAAGTACTGTCCATCTGCATCTCATACACACAGTTGCCATTATGTTGATCGCTGCCTAGGTTGTAGTTAATGGGTACAGCGTTTGTAACATAGGGGATGACAATGCAATACTTAGCTGTCAGAATGTGGCCATACATCACACACCACACATCTGACACACTAAGGCCTTTCTGTATGTTGAACGCAGCACACAATGAGCCGACTATTGCTCCTAGTTCATAGTCATTTGCAGACAACAATAGGCTGATGCCTTCTGTGGTAGTCTATGTGGTATAGATAGTACCAGGATTTACCCCTGTATTACTGTGGCTGGCACTGGTTTGATGTGTGTGTATTCATCAGACACCCTCTGTAGTGTGGGTTCTGCCAACAGTCCAGTTGCCAAACACTCCTGTGACATAGGCATATACACCTAGTTTACTGAGTGTAGCCAGAACACAGTATGGGTGATGGTGTTGTATGACCTGGCAAGGTCATGATATGCAGTGTGAATCAACCCTACTGTCATCTACATCTGTACTGAGTACATCAACTACATTGACCATGGTTCATGACCATTTAGACTACACTCAGCAGGGTAGTTGTGCACTATGTCCCATTATCAATGGTGTCTCCCCTTTTGTGGGGTGTGATAACTGTTGCTGTGCACCATTCGGTGTGTACACAGCCTCACATGGAGCTATGATTGAACATGATGAGTTTGTGGATAGCTGAATGTTCTTACATTAATGTAGGATACATCCTGGGATGGTGACAGGTCCCATGAAAGCTGTATGTATGGCATTAGAGAGTGCAGCTTGTACCTGCATAGTCGTTAGTACAGGGGCCCTGTAGTGTACATGGATATATTACTAAGCATACCTGTGTGGGGTGGGGTGGAGGTGGGAGTGGGTTTAGGTTCTCCAAGACCCTATCAGGATGCGTGGGTGCTATTTCTGTAGGTGCAATACTTCCCATGCTATAGTGCTGTGCAGCATGGCAGGTTTTGTCATTGCCATTACAATTAACAACACAGCTATAGAATGCTCTGTGCTTGGTCTCATAATATGTGGCTGATTGGTTTCATGGCAGCTTTGCGTGGCGTCATATGGTGTATCTGCATCTTACTGAGGCTGAACAGGGATCACCTACACTCAAGTGTGTTCACTCTTGCAACAGTTACTTCCTTCTGTGATACAGTTTAAAGCATGATACCACCAGTTTGCCTACTTGTTTGTGTTGGGTTGACTCTTGGTTCTGTGTTAATGGCACAATCACTGCACATATGTGACTGCTTAAGTTTCATTTGTGTAGTATTCAGCATTTGCACATGCATTGTCCATCTGCATGGGTGCCCTGGCACTCACCACTCTGCTCTTAGGGAACATAACATTAGCAATGGAGACTAACAATGTGTAGTATACTGTTAGCCCTGTTTGTGTGATTACTTTGATCCAGGTCAGTGGGGTCGATGGAATCCAACATGCATTGAGCGCAGGTGTTGGTACATGAGGAGTCTTCACAATTCATAATGGGTTAGTTGAGAGTAGCCAATAGTATGGTTCTGTCTCAGACCTATTCTTCCCCAATGCAGCACATTATGGCAGTTGGAAAGTCCATGACCTGGTGGGTGATCTGTCTCAAGGTGCATTTTGAATTCCACTGTTGCACATAGGTTCATAGGTTCATAGGTTTATACTAGGCTAACTGCCCTAGGGCATTTATAAGCCTAGCCCAAAGTTATGTGGCTTACGCCGCCCCTTATGTTAGAAATACTGCGCCCATTAGTTTGTTGTGCCTCTGTCCAGTAGTGACACAGAGATGATTCCCGGGGTAAACCTACGATCTCCCATCCACCGGTCAAGATTTCTCTTGAACAGAGCCAGCGAGGTGCTCTGCCTCACATGGACCGGGATTTTATTCCACTGCATGGGGAGTCTCTGGGTGATAAATCTATCCCTCCAGCATGTCCTATTTATATCCGTGCTAAGGTTTAAGTCTCTTGCTCTAGTGGTTTTGGTGGATTTGGATTTTTTGAGGTGGAGCATGTCCATTAATTCCGGGTTGGTCATGGCCTTGTATGTCAGGCACAGGTCACCTCTGAGCAGACGGTATGCAACTGAATAGAGTTGGAGTTTCTTCAGTCTGGCAGCATATGACAGGTTTTGGAGTCCCTTTATCCTTTTGGTGAGGAACTTTTGGGGTCTCTCCAATTGCTGCAGGTGTCAGGTGGGATACATCCCGAATGGGGCATTGTACTCGATCATTGGTCTGATAAGTGAAGAGTACAGGGGAACAATGACCTCACTTGATCTGGATGTGAATCCCTTCATGATCAGGTGGGCAATGTAGAAGGTCTTTCGAACCACTTTAGCAACGTGAGTGTCAAACAAGAGGCCACTGTCAACCTGGGTCCCCAGGTCCATGATAACCTCTTCTGTGCTTAGTGGGTTGCCACCTATATGGTAGCTTGGGGTTACCTTGTTTTTCCCGAAGGGTATGACTATACACTTTTTTGCGTTTAACTTCAGGCCATGGCTCTGGCACCAGCTATCAGTTCCCGTGAGACCCCTCTGAAGGATGTCTGTGTCCGATGTACTATCCACTATGGCACCCAGTTTGCAGTCATCCGTAAACTTTGTCAGCCATAGTCCTCCTATGTTTGCCTGTACTTTTGAGAAGTAGATGCCGAACAATAGGGGGCCAAGGACTGAGCCCTGTGGGACTCCACTTGTAACCAGCTTGGAGTCTGACATGGCTCCAGCAACTCTAACCCTGTGGATTCTGTCCTTTAGCCAGTTTGCAACCCATCTTGTGACATATGGGTTTACATTTAAGCTGGTAAGTTTCTCTATAATACCCGAGTGGGGTATTGTGTCAGCTTTTGCAAGGTCAAGGTAGGCTGTATGGACTGCCTTTCCCTCATCAATGGCCTTGGTGACTGTTTCAAAGAAGTTGACCAAGTTCAAAAGGCAAGATCTGCCCTTGACAAAGCCAAGCTGGGTTGGGTCCAAGGTCTACAAGTCCCCTATGTCCTTGTTTATGAGTTCCATTATGATCCTCTCCATAGCTTTGCAGACCAGGCTTGTTAAGCTTATGGGGCAGTAATTACCAGGGTCCGTAGAGGCACCGCCTTTGTGGAGTGGGACCACAGTTGCCGTACACCACTCCTTGGGCACATATCCTGTGGTGAGGCTAAGATTAAACAGCTGCCTTATGTGTGGGTTTAGTTCTTCATTGAGTTCATGTATCACACAGCCGGGGACCCCATCCGGTCCCATTGATGCTGTGTTTTTAGCTTTAGAGAGAGCAGGTTTCACCTGCGCATTTGAGATGTCTGGGAGGCTACTCTCCGTTGGGATAGTTATCTCTCATTGGTAGTTGCTCAGCATAATGCATCTGATGTTATGCAAGTGCAATTAGTGTGGGGGTGTACATATCCTTCAGGAATATGGACACACTTACGGCCAGTGTGTTCCAATAAAAGATAATGGGCAAAAGGTGAGGTATGTGTTATTACATGGTCATGCAGTTGTGCTCTCCAGAGCATTGAAACATGTCTCAGCCACTGCACAGATATGTTCTCCATGTTAGGGATTGACATATGTGTGTCCATATAGTGTTTCTGACATATATCATTGTGTAGCGAGATTCACAGTGTATTGCTTGGCTGTCCCTGTAACAGCAGTGGACCCTCACCTGAACCATGCATGATGAAGGCACTATAGGGGAAGCATGAGCCCTAGGCTGTATCCAGATTCCTAGGGGTAACAGGTGCAGGCCGTGTCTGGCAAAGCATCATGGTCTGTCAACCATATTATCCCAGGATGACAGATACTAGATACCCTGAGACATGCACCACTACACTACACAATTGTGGAATACAATCCTTTTGTCCCTGTACTGCAGTATCATTCTGGCCAGTGGCGGAATGCTACCCAGGCCTTGGGACATACCTGCATGGCCTACAAGACCTGCCAGCTCCTACATGTGTTTCCATGCTGTCCAGGCTACTGCATCACAGGTCCCTCACACCAACATGGAATATGGCAGAGCCATATGTATATATCATTAGGTGGTCTGAGTGTATGAGTATGTGGCTAATCATGTTAGACAGGCAGCTGACAATATGTATGCTTTCATATAGGTCAGTGTGTAACATAGTGCTAGGGTTTGCACTCACAAATGAGTACTGTTGGGCATGTTTCCAGTCATGTGTTCAGAAGTGTGGCACAATTATGCATACTATGTCATACAGTTTGTGTATATTGGTGTCTGTCTCTTCCTGCTTGGGGGGGTCACTTGTTCAGCCAGATATCTAGATGCATCTATGAATGTGTGCAGTTACCAGTAGTGTGTGTGGGTGTCCTTACTGTGTTCTGGTAAGGGTATGTGTTGGTTCTGTTGATGAGCTGCATGTGTTAACCTACACCACATGACTGTCCAGTTCAGTCATGGCTGTAGACTGGGCTGCTGTCCAGCTTATCCCTGTAGCTGCATCCCAGACAATGTGTGGGGCATGGTGTTAGGTGGATCTGGCAGTGTACATGGCATACAGATTACATTCCCCCAGAATGGCACATACACAAAGCTCACATTAGGAGACACCAGTAGCTGACTAGTGGACATGACTGTATGAGCAGTCAGTACTACAAGTACCAAGTACTGTCTTTAGCTTACATATTGCCTATGAAGATGTTATAGACAGTGATGCTCACATGTAATTATTTGTGTTATGGACATGACAACACTGGCTATTACAGAAACAGTGTAGCTACCCTTGGCAGCGAACCTCCTCTGAGGAGCACATCACATCCTGTTAGTTGATTACAGATGATGCATGTGTCTACAGGTCTGTTTCCTTCTCTGGGTATATACTCACATAACCACCAGGACCATGAGCTCTGTTGGGCACAGACACCCACTCCCCAAACAGAGTCATGTATCAATAGGCTCTGATGCCACTATCAACATGATGAGGATATAATCAGATAATGTGAGCCATCACCTATGATGCAGCTATTACACACGGGCAGCTGTCTCCTACATCTTACACTCCTACTGCAGATGTTACACTGGAGTTAAAGATGATGTGCAACCTGTTTCATTACCAGTGCTGTGCACTACCTTACATACAGTATGTGCAGGTGACTGCTAGGCTGGGCTACACAAATCTGGTAGTTCAACCAGTGTGTCTGTACTCTCAATATCCACTCTATGTAGGTGTGCACATAGCCATTTGGCCCAGCCCTGTAACAAGAGTCACTACACATTTGCATAACATGTACACATGCACAGCTGTTATTGCTTGCAAACAATAGTAGAGAGGTGGATATTACATGTGTTATGTGCATGGATAGTCACTTGGCTCTTCCAATTATCTTTGGTATCATGCTACTAACCTGTCAGATGAATACTAATGCTATGTATCCTGTCAATGAGTATTGTAATTGCCAATAGATATAACTACTGTTTGCATAACATATCAGAACTGCTATGTAGAATAGAATACAGATCTGCCTAGACAACTGTACATTACACAGTTATTGGCACAATATCCCACAATGCATGCCATATTTGCACGGTAAGCTCACCTTTAACATGTTCATCTTACTTATACACCCATACATATGTCGACTGTTACAATATAACAACATATACTATCCCTTGTTATAGCACATACTTGTTGGACCACTCCTGACACTGACAGTGGCTGGAAGCAAAATGGTGGGTTCCAAGCCCATAGCATCCCTTGTGGTGTATGTGGAGTGTGCCTTGTGACCTACTGCAGTACATACATAGAATACTACAAGCATTACTGCTACTCAACAATACATTGCAACAAGTTAGCTATTTCCACTATATGTACTGATTACACTGTAATTCTTACAGTACAGATACTACATACACAAACATACTACATGTTATACATACCATCTTAGTAATCGGGGGTGTTGTTAACTAGTGTACTACTCATTTTTGGTTTGTTTTTCTGTGTTTTGTACTGTCCTACAGGTAGATACAGATGGTTTGACTGTGTGACAAGGCAACCTTTTATAGTTACAGATCAGTAACATGTGCTATCCTAATGGCCAATTGGGGTTCCTAAGTAGCTAATTACATGCACATCAGCTGTGCTGCTACTGCCTTAGCCAATACCATGGCTACAGTGGAGTATAATTGAGTAGTCCACTTGGGCGTTGTCCCTTTGCCTTACTTGTGATGAAGACAGTGTGGAGTTTTTTTTGGAATCCATTGCAACAGCTGTAGTGAGACAAACAGTAATATATCGTGTGTAATGCCTAGAGGAGTCAGTCTAAATGTGAGTACTGCTGTTATATTTCTGAACATTGCTACTTGTGCAGGGTTTGTCTGTACCTAATACTTCTGCATATGTGTCAGTCTGGCCAGGTTGTTTGACCAGCTCAAGGCTGCATAGCTATGCATATAATGTTAGGAGGTTTACAGTGTGCTTACCAGACATATTTAGTTTGGTGTTACTGTGTATCATACTGTGCTTATAATCAGTACTCACTAAAATTTCCTGGTGTACGGACCTTTCAACCCTCTGAAACGGGATTAGTTCATACAAACCCTGTTACATCAGCAGCTGCTCAATTGTATAACGGCATCTATTTCACATAGGGCCATGTTAGTGTGTCTGTGTCCAGGTATGTTAAGGTTTCAGCAGATGTTGTACAGCAGTTGCATAATTGGTTATTGTATGACAGTATGTATTGATGTAATTATTTTGGTTGTGGGGTAGATGTTGGTGGGTGCACATAGCACATGCAGGTGTGTATGAACCCCTTTTATGCAATGTCTATATGTGTGTGGGTGTTCTTTCCCTATGTGAACACCTATCCCTTAGTGGATTAAAACTATGGTAAATGCAGGCTGATTCATTAAGGCACTATTAAATGCTTCCTGTATAGCATGCAGGTACTGTTAGTACCTGAATCCTTTTGGCAATACATCAGAATGTAATAAAGATTTGCAAAATGATAGCTGTCTGTGTAATTCTGTCATTGATATTTGCAGTCAATGTAGTTGTGTTGGTGAATGTGACCATAGAACATATTTGCATGGTCAGTTGTGATTTTCCCGTGGTGCGTATTGGCATATACTCTTCCTATGTTATGTTCATTTTGTTTCGGGGGGGGGGTGAATGTGTGATTGCTATGGTCCATGTTATACTCAGATGTGACCACTTTGGATGCTGTCTACAGACATGTATGTATGTGTGTGTCTATGTGTATATATATATATATGGATTCACTTCAGAAGATCGAATTTCCGAAATCTCGAACTGCAAATAACCAAAACCAAAAGCTCGAGTTTCGGAAACTCGAACTTCTGAAGGGAAACCATAAAAAAAACCACAAACTTAGCTTTTGCAGGGGGCTTCGCCTGCACCTAATGTGGGGCTGTGCCCCCCACACCTCCCTACTTAAATATGCCAACTCCAAGATCGCGCTACAGTGGGGAGATGGGAAATCTCCCGTCTTGCACTGTATGAGGAAGCAAAACGGAGATTTCTCACTTCCTGCCAACACCACAAAACAAATAAAACATTACGTACACACAAGGCGTACAACAATACTTGCATCTGTGTGCACGTAATGTATTAAGGTAAGTAAAGTCTTATTTCTAAACACTACACATTCGATTTATTAAAATCTCGATCATATGGTCTCGACCGTATGAAATTCGAGATTTCAATAATTCGATTATGTGAAGTGTTCCCATATATATATATATATATATATATATATATATATATATATATATATATATATATATATATATATATACGTGTGTGTGTGTGTGTGTGTGTGTGTGTGTGTATGTATATAGATATATACATTATTGCATACGTTTATCTGTACCTCCATAGATGTGTAGATGTTTCTAACCTATCTATATATCTACATATATATGTAGACCTGTATATATCGAAATGTCTTTATGTATCTGTCTCTATATATATAATCTATATATCTATATATGAGCATATGCCTATAATTGGGTACATGGCGGGTTGTCCTATTTCAACATATTCCTCCCTTTTGTGTTTTAACCTGTCTGCATACACCTCTGGAATAGGTACATCTCAGGTAGCTTAGTGTTAGGTTAACTGGAGGATGGAGTACAAGGTTGCGGGTTCTACTCCTGGAAGGTGTTATTATTTTACCTCTCAGAGTAGGCACTGGTAGTAAAAGTGTGAATAACGCACATTTATGCAGTTGTGAGCAGGTTTGCCTGTGGTCTGCATGACGTTAAGCAAAGGTCAAACGTGTGAAGCGCTTCTCCGTTTACCATGTAGCAGCGCTGTTTACCGTCGTGCAAACACGTGGAAACCCACTTACAACTGCTTAAGAGTGCTTTAATCCACCTGCATCCAAAAGCCCTTATTCTGGCTCTCAAAATAACCTAACAGCCCTTGAACCCGGGACCATGAACACTACACTCACTGACATTACTACTACGGCATCTGAGATATGCACGAATGTTATGGTGTTTAGAGTATACATTGTACTACAGATATTCCTCACTACTGACAACATATGTGACAATCAGTCGGTGTACATATATCTGATACATGTTAATGTTCATATGTTTGTGAAAGTAGATGTTGCGATGTGACATGACAGGGTGTATTATGAATGAGTATGGTTCTTGCTTTGTGTCCTTTTTATATTGTCCCCAAACTCCATGTATGCCCCTCCAGTTCACTTATTGGTCATCTGACCCAGGCCCTCCTTGAGGCATGATTGCATTACCCATCATTTTTCCCCCACCCCAGTCTTCACATACACAACAACCACCCCTTCTATGGTGACAGGCTAATATTAGTTGTTATGATACCAAAGCTGCATGTGTTTTGTGTACGCTCCAAATCCTTTGAAGTGCTTCTGTGTCACGAAGTGTGTTCATAGATGTTTATATATATGGCTATTGCTGTAACTGTATAAGATATATATATATATATATATATATATATATATATATATATATATATATATGTGTGTGTGTGTGTGTGTGTGTGTGTGTGTGTGTGTGTGTGTGTGTGTGTGCAGACATCACTGACATATATATATATATATATATATATATATATATATATATATATATATATATATATTTAGTATTAGTTTGTAAGAGTAATGCATCTGTAGACTGGAATGTGTTGGTTCACAAACTACAGTACATTACAATGTACTGTACATAAGTTCACAAGGCCACTGTCCCATTTGTGATCATTACAGTGAAATTACAGTGAAATGCATATGGTATAAGTGAAATGCATATGGTATAAGGTTAACAGTGTTTGTGTGACATTATAGCAGCAGTTAAACACAGTTAAACAAATGTTGCGACCTATAATCTGTGCGTGCAAACACGGCCACATCCACTAACTACTCCGGATATATACCTGTCAGTGATATAACATCTCAATTACATTCCCTGTTGACTGTACTGTCCTGCACAAATGGGTTTATATGGGTGATTCTAATGTTTATTATACAGACGATTACTATCTATATCTGCAAGCTGTGGTTAAGGTATACTTTTGCACATGATAAACATCCCTGCCTTTATCGGGATTGTAACCTCAAATGCACAAATACTATGCAGATGATGTAACCATTACACTGTTGACATTAATGTTGCTTCTGCTTATTTCCTATTTAGATGATTTATATGTGTAAGCTAGGCTAAGCAAAGGGCGATAGCCCCCTAACTCACTGAGCTTCACGTACTCATGACATTACAACATATTACAAATGTACTGTGAGACAATACATTACATTCCTAACTAGATTAGGCATAGCTCCTCACTGACACACTTCAAGGGTAACCTTGTTGTATGAATGGGTAACAGACTATACACCTCTGGGATCATGTGTCCCAGAACCATACAGCCAGGGGGTGGGTGAACCTGTCCAGTCTGATAGCTGCAAGACCTGTTGGGGGAATTGAATAGTGTTGAATTGCCACATTAACATGCCCTTTTCAGATCACTAAGTGCCCCTATCACCCTCCACAACCCCAGTCTTCCGCAGCTTCCTGCAACTCTGCCTGGAATTGCTTCATTGGCTTTGCTTGACAGAGGCTCAGTTACTTCATCAATGGTTCAGGGAAGGCCAACACACTGTTGCTATGCTTCTAATTGCCCTTGGGCAGATAGATAGTAAGCCATCTGTGCACCTTTAACGTGCAGGCCATCATAGCCATAATATGCGAATAAACAGACCTTCAGATCACAATATACAGTGTGAACTCACCATGTAGTCAGGGAACAGTTGAGTACAGCATGAACATACAGAACACTGATACTTAGTCACTCCAAATGCCTATCTTGGAAGCTAGAAGACTTGTATAAGATTAAGGCTTCCTATTGCTTACCACTAGGTTACCTACAGGGGAGATGACAACCAGGCACAGATGGGGAACATGCATGCAATTATACCATACCAGCCTATGTATCTGCCTTACACTTTGGAATACTAGCCAAGGCTATTGGCACCCCCATGGTGCCTTATTTAGGAGAGTCCCAAAGGTGAATAGCATCTCCGTAAACAGCACAATAGCAGATTCAATATGGTTTGTGCTACTCACCACCAGGGGTTGTGATCACAGCATGCATGCACTCACAGCACTCCTCAGGATGGACAACATCAACATCTTTGCATTAACTGCAATCTGTCCTAACGCTTCTGATAGCACACCAGCACTACCAGACTACAAACCATGCCACACATTTCAGCCACGGAACATGGACTGACAGACATGGAGGGGCTGTATCCATATTCATCAGGGATACCTACACCTCCAGGTTAGTGGGGCAGCATGATATGTCTGTGATCATGCATGTGCAGCTAACATCAGCCATAACAACAATGTTTAATGTGGCCTGCTATGAATCAACCTCCATGACCCAGGACCTCCACTCCACCTACCTGGAGACAGTGGAGAACACAACTGTCCTAACACACACCCTGGCATTGGTCGATGTCAACTTCCATACCATTAACTGGGACACGTACTCTGGTACTCACTTCCGGGACCAGAGCTTCCTGGAATGTATCACCTCATATGTCCTGTATCAGGTGGTAACCTCCCTAACGTGGGATGGAAGCTACTAGATGTGGTCATCACCAACATGGGCAACAGGTGCCCCACAGTGGAGGTTTACCAGTCACTGGTTAGATCTGACCATGAACTATTCACTGTTTCCACACCCTAGCAACTCCCCCACCCATGGATACCACAGTGTATACCTTTCCTACAGCTACATTTACACTACTGATGACAGGGGTGGGGGGTTTCACAGCCCCCACGCTAAGGGGAAACACTGCTCCAGATACAGACAGATTTACAAACGCAGTCTATAGGCACCTACACGGATGTATGGATTGTGCCATTGCTGGTAAACCAAGACTCACTACTCCTAGACAAGGACACCAGTCTGGTGGACCTCTGCAATAAACAGGTTATACTACAGACATAGGACAGTGTTCCAGACATACAGCAAATCCCACGAAGGGCTGACATCTGTGACCCCTATTAGTATGATACGTAGGTCCCTCATGACATCATCCAAGGCTAACATCAGCAGGGGAATACGCAAGGATTCAAATGATAACCACAAAGCCTTCTTTGGCTAGGTCAAGGATCTATGTGGTGACACACAGATTTGCACTGTGCCAGTGAAATATAGTGGAAAATATGCTGACCCTACTGATATTGCCAACATCCTTGCAGATACATGCGGTGCATACTTAACCCCCTAAAGAGCACACAACACTACCTATAAGGTACAGTATCCCAACCATCAGAGACACACAGGTGGAAATGGCCCTCTCTAACAGCAGAACACAGTGCCAATGGAGGCAGATGTTGACCCAGGCTGCATCTTGCAAACTGTACATGACAACCTGCCCCCCACCTAATTATGCATTTCTACCTCAGCCTCTCCACAGGCTACATGTCCATACAATGGTGTGTGGCAACGGGTATTCCACTCCACCACGGGAAAATCACAACTGACCATGGTAACTACCACCCCATAAGCCTGACTAGCCTGGTCTGCAATGGTATGATTTGCATCCTCATGGCACTCATTAACAATGACATTGGTAACCATCCGACATGTGACCCAACCCAGGTCAGCTTGGCTGACTGCAGTTCATGCCTACTGAACCTGTTTTACGTCTTATATACAGTCACCAACATGTTAGATGACAGGGGAGTTGGTTCACACATACTACCTGGACCTCACCAAGGCTTTTGACACTATTCCCCACTCAGGTATTATTGATAAACACACCAGCCTGTACATTCACCCATACATCACAGGTTGGGTTGCCAACAGGCTTACACACACAATCCACATGGTACAACTAGCGGTCTCCAGGTCCAACTCTTGAACAGTCATGACTGGTGTCCCACAGGACTCAGTCCTGGGAGCCCTACTGTTTGGCATATACATCTCAGATGTACAGGCAAACACAGGCAGACTACGGCAAACATGTTTGGCAATGACTGCAAACTGGGAGCCATGACTGATCCAGCTGACACGGACATCCCTCAGGGGCCCTCACAGAGATCATCACAGGGTGCCACTGACATGGCCTCCAGCCAAGTGCCACTAACTGCATGGTCATTCCATAGTGGAATTGGCACCCACATATTAACACATGAGCGGCAGCCACTTTAATACAAAAGAGGTAATGGGGTATCTGGGGACTAAGGTAGATAGTGTTCTCCCCTGTGACAATCATGACTCCACAGTAGTTAGGACATCCTTCTATGTAGGCCATCTGACTACTAAAGGATTCCCATCTAGACATACTGGGGTTATAGTGCCCCTTTACTCATCACTCATCAGTCCCATAATAGGGTATAATAATCCATGTGGGATGTACCTCAGACTATACATCCAACAGCTGGTGGGTCCACAAATGTACCTCACCAAGGGGAATAATGGCCTCCAACATATGGCCTATGCAGACGGACTGGATACACTCCTGCTTTACTCAGTGGCATCTCATTTACCCAGAGATGATCTCCACTGACCAACACAGCCATGTCGAACTCTGGCTTGATGGATATGCTCCACCTATGGGAATCCATGTCACAGTGAGCCACACACTGTAGTGAGCTGACCTTGCCACAACAATAACTGGAAGATGCTGGAGGGACAGCTTCCTGTCACAGACACTCCCCATACTTTGGAACAACATCCCTAACTACATTATACAGAGCCCCTCACTAACACTCTGCAAGAGAAACCTTGAAGGGTGGATGGGGAATGGTAGATGCACCCCAGGGATCCCACCATTGGCTCTGCTCCACAGAGGGATGGTTAATGACTCAATGGGGTGGCAAACACTGACACATTTTGGCTGGCCTTATGAATGGCTTCTGGCAGATGGCCATGTACCTACCTATGAATCTATACATACAGTATCTGCATATGCTGATAGCTTATTTTACTGTTCAGGTGTTGAATTACCTTGTGCCACTGGCTGTTGTGTGTGCAATAGTTGAGGGCTGCCTATGTTGGATTCACACAGTAGACTGCCTCTACATGACAATTTACAGGTAGTCTTGTGTGTGTGCCATCCATTTTTACTGTGTGTGCAGGTGGAGAAAGGTGTCAGTCCCTAGGTGCCTACACTATCAGTGTGTGTGCCATACGTTTCCTCTTTGCCAAGGCATGGGCATACTGGGCACACCTCCATCTGCCTACTGGGGCTGGCTCAAGGTGTTTGTGGTCTGAGTACCTCTGTGCTTGTGGGGCCCTTGGCAATGGTGGTGGGCTGTGAGGGCCTTCACCATTCTGTCCCTGCTGCAGCTGTTTTCACAGGACCATATTGTGTAGCATGGCACACACTATGAAGATGTGGGCACACATGCCTGGACAGTACTGCAAGGCTCCACCAGATATGTCCAAGCAACAGAACCATGATTTCAGCATCCCAAACACACGCTCTATGATGATTCTGGTTTGTACATGTGCCACATTATAGCTTTCCTGCATGGGTGTGTGTGCATTTCTGATGGGAGTCATCATCCACTGTTCCAGTGCATAGCCAGCATCCCCCACCAGATGGTCATTTGGGATGTCCCCCCTGGCAAATAGCCGATACAGCTGTGAGGCATGCCAGATGTGGGATTTGTGATCGCTTCCAGGGCTGCCAGCACACACATCTATGATAATGCCCTGGGCATTGCACACGACCTGGCAGTTGATGGAGGGGTATCCCTTGTGGTTTATGTAGTGCCTTCCCTGCTCACCGGGTGATGACTTGATGTGTATGTGCATGCAGTCTATTGCACCCAGTACCTCTGGGTATTCTGCCACATGGTGGAAGAGATGCATATTGCTGACCAACTCCTCTTGCATTCGGGGGAAGTATATGTACTCATTGGCATGTGGTAACATGGCATCCAGGAACTGGTGTAGTACCCAGGATGCCGATGCCTGTGTGATCCCCATGATAGCCCCAGTTGGACTTTGAAAGGTACCTCTAGCTAGTATTCTCTGGCTTACACATACCTTCTGGCACAGCTTCACAAGTTGCTGTAGGGTGTCCCTGTCCACCCTGTAATGCTCTACTATTTTCAGATCATGTAGCCCTTGGTAGGTTAGCCTGGGTCTGAAAACTCTCCTCCTCCTCTGGTGCCTGTGGTGGTCATGTGCATCATCCTCCACACCACCTTCAGTCTCCAACACATGCTGATGGATCAAAGCTATGGCAGCCCCTAACATGTACATAATAAAAGTTCCCCGTCTGTATACACCGCTGGTGCAGAGTGTATGGGAATACACAAATGTGCGTGAGGTGCTTTCAAACTTTATAGTATCATGCTATGGATGCTGCTGATGTATGTGGATTTGTATGAACTATTCCAGCTGCTGCACGTCTTAATTATGGGTTTTGCAATGAGTACTGCAAGTGTGGGGCCTTTACTGTGGAGATCTACTTGCCTGCCTTGATTACTCTGATGCCTTTTAATTCACTTTTAGACCTGGATCCCCTCCCATTATCAGGCATGCATCCACCTGCCGTCTTTCTTGTTTTGTACATTCCCTACCCAGTTATAGCAAATTGTGCCTTGTAGCTGATATACTGCATATTGCCTTTGTTCTGCTTTGACACTTTGCTGTTTTCTTTACAGTACAGCCCCTCCCCTTCCCTGTTCTGCAGGTAGCTGCTTGCAGCCTTGTTAGCTGTTGTCAATGGCCCACTGTAGGCAACTAGGTGTTAATTAGCCATTTGTACTCCAATTTCACTGCTGCAGCTTTTCCTTATTTCTTTCCTATATCCTTCCTGTTTCAGCTGCAATGCGTGATGCGCATACCCATTTACCGGGTTTACACGCATTTTCATCTCTGTTGACATGCATACTCAGTTACCTTGTGTACTCTCCACTAAGCATAGCTATGAGCAATTTGACACACCCCTATCCTGCAGCTTTGCCTAGCTAGGGGCAGACCAGTTTAGATATGCTCCAATGTGCTTACAGCAATGGCGATACACCCTTCTCTTGATGTAATTTTTATCTCAAGGGCTCACCTCAGTGTTAAAATGGTGCGCTGTTTTCTGCATCCTTACATCAGCGGGAAATCTGTGATTTACTATTACTCCTCTCATTTGCATGGCATTGCCTATTAATTCCTAGCTACTGTGCATAACACTGTCACTGTCCCTTAGCAACCCTTGCGCCATGAGTATGGTGTAGCATGCCTGCCATTGACTATTATGGGGAAATCGTGATATGTGTTTCATTGCAGTTTTATTCTATATTTTTATATATTCCTTGTGATCCCTTTTGCTTACCGATGCCCTGCGCTTTAACTTCGCATTAGTGTGGGCATAATATTAATTGTTCTTTTTCATAATTTGTGCATGTTGTTTTATGCCAATGGCTATATATTTAGCCATTGGCATATATTAACAATATAATACATGTGTTTGGTCCGCTGTCATGGCTCCAATTTTATGTTTGCAAAATGTAAACCGTTTTTTTTTTTTTTTCGGTTTACATTTCTGCATGCTTACACTATGCCTGCACAACTTCTTGAATCACTATATACCTTCATTTGCATGCTACACTGCTGCACATGGGGTGATTAGCATACAGGCACCGGGAGCTGTGCGGGCGTAGAGCACGCAGGTAGTGCACATGGAAACAGCTCGTACCTGAATTGCTCAGTGGCCATATTTGGTGTTAGATCACCGATGCTACGCCTGCACCTGGTGCAAGCTTCATGAATCCCAGGGACTGTCATTGCGTCATACACTGCGGGTCCACACATGCTTTTCATAGGCCTATATGAGCTACATCAGAAACATCATTTGTGTACATTTATGTGCATTTCAGTATTCAAAATATCATTAAGGCAGCAAATAACCTGAAAGCAAATGGTATCAACTTATTGTATGTTTCTGAATTATCACCATATCTGTTAATACCTTGCAATTTAGCATAAAATAGGCATTTCTTTTTTTACTATATTAGAAGATTAAAAGAGTGCAACATTAAAAATGATTCAATGTTTGGAATATTATTAACACAGAATGGGTAAATAGCATGTTCTTTGATACTTGAGTGACATTCCAGACCCATATTTCCAGTTATTTCCAGTTATTTAATCCTCTGTTTATTCACTTGACATTTGTAGCAAACAGAGTATTTTAAAGATTTATAGTTCCGAGGAAGAGAATATGCTTGTATAAGTATTTTGTTATTGTGATATCTATAGACTGAAAGCAATACAATTATAATGTGATGGTTTGCCACTTTAGCAAGGCAGATAATCTTATATTTCATTTTTCAGTAATTTTATGTAATATAAAGTATGCAGAAAACAGCAGAAGCTGTCAAAAGTTTATTGAGCTTTTCTCAGGTACGTATGTCTGTTTATAATGCAGAAGAGGTATATACGTAAAGATCCTACAGTCCAAAAAAACAATACTTAAAGATATAAAGTTGTCAGACAACTTAGTCCAGCAAACTGTATCACAGCAGACTATAATATATATATATATATATATATATATATATATATATATATATATATATATATATATATATATTCCAATATAAGTATTTTAGTAGGTAGTAGTGCTAAATGCATGGTTTTTTTCATAAAACAAGCTATTTACCAGAACACAGTTCAGAAGAATTAATTGATTTTATGTTAAAGAAATGTAATTTGATAAAAATAGAATACTTTGTTTGGCTTGATTTTCTTAATGTTTACAGTCTTTTTTTTAATATTCCATAGGAATAATCAACACTGTTTCCATCATTTATAATTTACAATATTGATATATAATACTCAAACACATAAAACAAAAGCAGAATTAATGAACAGTGGCTCAGATGCAAAAAAGTAAAATGTTTAAGTAGCATCACAGAATAGTTGCAAGGAAAATGGTCTGAATCTTCAAAAAAGGTGTAAAGCAAATGCAGGATCATCATTCAAACTTGACAGTCAGTATTCAAATGTTACTTAAGCAAAGTGTGGGCAATTAAATTAATCAATCTTCCTCACAGCAGACCGAACAAATGTTCAATAAGTCCTCTCTTCCTACAGTAGGAAAATGGAAGTCCACTTTTCACTGTCCTTCAGAGATGACATCCCTCAGCCTGTCCTTTCAGCAGGCCTCATGGGCCATTCTCATGCAGTTCTGCTGTGTTGTTTCTTTATTATAAATAACAACAGGCCACCTGGTCTACCTGCAGTACCTGAGAGCTGAGGTTTAATGATCCTTCAGGCTACATTCTCAGCTCTCTCCTGATCCCAGATAATGGGACTGATGGGAACGGCATACGAGTGATGGATGGCAATGACGGATGACTCTAGACAAACATGTGCTGACAACCAGTGAATACAGGGCAATGTTGCAGAAAGGTCAAGATAAAAGTATTTGCTTGACTTTCAAAGTTTGTCAGTGCAGAATGCCAACAATTGTAATAGGGTTGCCTGTTTAAAGCTTAGTTACACTGCAGAGACAAAGGTGTGACACAGTACCAACTGTTATATCCAAATCATCTGAAAAAAGACATTTGTTTGTAAAAATTTATCAAAATACAGAAGAAAATCAATGTAGTAAAATATTCTTCTTGTATATCTAAGATCTTTATGTATCATACAGAGCAGCTACAGAAATGAAACAATATAT
Organism: Protopterus annectens; assembly: GCF_019279795.1. Lineage (NCBI taxonomy): Eukaryota > Metazoa > Chordata > Ceratodontiformes > Protopteridae > Protopterus > Protopterus annectens. The sequence continues at coordinate 66,389,459 of NC_056742.1, forward strand.
TGGGAATAGTCATGTACCAAAGCCAGTTTATTAAAGAATGTCATTTTTTTGCGTGTGCTTTACTTCTGAATGTATACATGTATTAAGAATGTGCATAAGCTCCATATGAAAATGATGAAAAGAAAGATTTCCTCTTTTTTTATTACTTTTTTCTCAAACTTTTCTTTTTTGTTTTTTGCTCTGTGCACATTATTGCAAGGTCAATTGCATAGTTATGGATATGATGTCTGCATGTTTTTTTTTTCTCGTAATACCTACCTGTGTTGCTGATAAGTATTATTTCTCTTAAACTACTGTGCATATAGCATAAGTCATAAATGAGTTTTTCAGCAGTGCAAATCATTACAGTCTATGTGCTTGACTATCATTTGTTGTATTTTCAGTATGCAAGGCTACAAACTACCATTGAACATATTTATTCATTTTAGGATCTCCATTATTTTGACTACTTACAAAATAATAAAACAATAAAGTATGTCGAACCAGATTTAAGAATTGTATTTCTCTCAGGTTCTCCTTCAGGCAGACCTACAAATCCTATGGGGCTTTCATGCGTAATATTCACACATGGGACTGTTGTACATCTTCATGCCCTCATGTTTGCCCAAATGCGGGGATGAGGTCTTTATGTTTCTTCATGCTGTTTTTAATCTAGAACAAATGATTGCTGGGAAAAGCATTATCACCTTGGTGAGGCATCAGGAGTGTAAAAAAAGAAGAGAGGGTCGGTGGGCAAATTCATCTTCCACTGTTACAATCAATCTCTCACCCAAAGAAATACACAATAACTAGACAGGAAAGGCCAAGATTTATGGCCTTAAAGAATCTACACTGACCAGCTTACACCTAGCCTGCCTAGCCCCCCCCCCCCCTTTGCAATGCTGTAATGGCTGTCTCTAACAGTTACAATGACATACTATCTCTTTCTGCTGTTTTCTGTTTTACAAGTGTATTAGCTTTATTTAATAAAACAATTAAGTAGCAGAACAGGAAAACATAGCATATGGGAACAAAAAAAAAACAGGCTGTTTTGCTTCAGCTTTTTAAGAAAAGGTATTCAAAGTCCAATGTACTTTTTATAACAACAATATTCTACACAAATTCTAAACAGAAGTTTTACTTATAATTAAGCTGGGTATGAAATACATAAACTAACCTAATTTTATAAAGAAGCATTTTAGGTTACAAGTCAATTACTATTGTAATCTTAGACTACAAATACAAAGACAAGATCAAGTAATTGGCAATGAATTATTACATCAAGAATTTTCTTTTTGAGTTCATTTTAACTTGTCAAAATTATGCTGCTAAAGATGATGAGAATCTGGGTTATAATTTTTAGAAAAAATAGAATTATTGAGTAAAATAGTTAGGAAAACCTAACTTTGTCAAGGTACCATTAAACCTAAAATTTTCTTGATGGACATATCATCATTCATACCAACTGTGTGTGTGTGTGTGTGTGTGTGTGTGTGTGTGTGTGTGTGTGTGTGTGTGTGTGTGTGTATAAAAACACACACATATATTTATAAAATATGCATATATACATAAATACTGAAGCAAATGTCTGAATTCCACTACCACAACTGTTAAAACCATTTATGTATATATCTGAAGAAGGTTTACCAAAAGCGCTTATCGTTTGAGAAGGGACTTTTGATTTTGTGGTTTTCACAATGAATCTTCATATGATTTTAGCAATATTTTCATTTGGAGATAATAAAAGGGGTTTTAACAGTTGTGGTGGTAGACATCAGACTTTTGCTTCACTATGTAGTTTTTATCCGTACCACCTTTGGTAGTGTAAGGTAATTCCCTTGTTTTGTGCTTATATACATAAATGGTTGAGTCGTCTATTCATTTCCCAGAATAAAGCTGACACAGCTGCTTGAAAATCAGCTGATCACACATTGCCAACTTTTTCTCTGTGTGAAATCATGAACAGAGGGGAATTTGCCCTTTGCACACTTTAGTGTGATCTCAGAGTTAGTATTTATAATTAGCAGAGTATGTGGAAATACTTTTTTTTGAAAAAACATTTTTTAAGCATGTGCATATCAAGCAGTAAGTATACAATAAAGTGACGTGTGTCTGTGTGTATGGATATCTATATACATACATAAATGTGTGCATGTAAAAAAAAAAAAAAAAATATATATATATATATATATATATATATATATATATATATATGTGTGTATATAGGTTTACTATCATAATTTGGAATGGCAATTAATCAAACAGGGTTTAGTTGAGTGCATTGTATGTACATTTTGTAATGTTGAACTGAAATATTCTGGCTTCATGTTAATGAATGTAAGTCTCCATTCGATAATATGAAGTCGACGTTATGAATGGAGATTGTGTCACAGTGATGATTTGGAAATTTACCCTTTTCCTCACTGTAGTGTGATCTCAGAGTTGGTATATATTATTTGCAGGGGGTTTCAGGGTGCATGGGGTGCTTGCCCCCCTGCAAAACTATTATCCAGTGTAGATTTTTGTGTTTGAGTGTGTCTTTGTTTGCTGTTTGAGTTTCTGAACATTTAAATATCAAACATAAAACTTATAGATGTGGGCACAGATGACGAATAAGTGTAACTGAAGTGCAGGAGTCATTGGTTACACTTTCACAGCTTTATGGTAATTCAGAATTATTGGGAACGTTGACCATTGCAGTTGCCATTTTTTTCATTCTGCCTTATTGGTATTACCGAATTCGACAAGTAAAGTCAATGTTATGAGTAAACCATGTCTTGTCATTTAACATTATGATAGTAAACTCTCTCTCTCTATATATAAATATATATATATATATATATATATATATATATGTATATACACACACACACACACACACACACACACACACACACACACACACACACACACACACACACACACTTGGGTCTACTTTGAAATCCTGATACCCAGAAGATTGATGTTTAAAATCCCGAGACAAAAACTGTGAAACCGCGGAAACTCAAACAGTGGATTTTTACTAGGGTAAGTAAACACTAGCCCAACATATCCTTTTCTCCACTGTAGTGCATCCCTCCCACATTATGGTGTGTGGTGGGCATAAACCCCCATGTCGGAGTGAGTTTCATTTCCATTTGGCCAGTGTTTACTTACCCTATTAAAAATCTGAAGTTCGAGTTTCAGAGATTTCATGATTTTTATCTTGGGATTTTAAATATCAATCTTCTGGGCATAGGGAGTAGACCCATATTTATATATATATATATATATATATATATATATATATATATATATATATATATATATATATATACAGACACACACACACACACACACACACACACACATATATATTTGCACACACACAAGCGCACCTATATTATATATGTAAAATGGAGCATACATTTTTAAAATTATTTCATCTTCAAATAGTAAGACAGATTCTTTTAATGCTTAAACTTCTTTATCTGGTAATTTTACGACGCTTTAAAAGCATGTCCATGGCATCATCTAATTCAATGCTGCTAAAATACTTGGAATGCCAGAACTTACTGTGAGGGTAAGATTTTGCATTTTGCTTCATTTGCACAGTGCTAAATTTTCTGAAATAGTAATGTTGTCCTCCACAGTGTATACTTAGAATATTCTTCCCCTATGGTTGTATTACCTGAAGGGTTGCTTCAAAAATGTATATGCAGAGTGCCATTGCAAAAAAGGAACATTAACAAACATATTGGGCTTTTGTAATTTCCTCATACGTCATATTCTTCCCTCAAGAAAAAAAAAAAAAAACAATCACAAAGATCTTACATGTGCTACTGTGTACTGTACATAACCAGGAATCCCTGAACCTTACAAACTGAGTGAGAATGCAGCAAGAAACTTCATTTCATAAGAGCTATATATCAAGTTCTATTTGTTTAATGAGGTTGACAGTGGAAAGATGTATAGAACATGTCAGACACCCAGTACCAGTGCGTTCTGGGAAAAAGATAACATCTGAGAATCTGACCACTCACTTCGTCTTCTAGCCAGACTTGTGTATCTGTTGGTTCTGTGGGGGATTATAAATGAGAGGGCATAGGGAACACAGAGCAAAATAATGAAAAAACAACCAAAAAGAAAAATTATAACACTGCAGAGCAAAGGAAAACTATATTTATTAACCTTACAGATATACAGTCAAGAAAAAGTTATCATTATAGAAACTTTTACTAAAGATAATCAGTATATCCTGGGAATAACACTGATTTTACAAAGCTATTAATATATGCAAATGGGATGCAAGGTATAGACATAAGGGTAATTAATTGTAAATCCAGGAATAATGTTTCTTTGTCAAGGCTGTCTCTATGTTGTGGAAAACATTCTAATGTGCATTTAATCTGATTATTTGCTTAGGGGCTGGCCTAATTAAAAAAATGCCAGAAATATCAAAATATCTATGGACATGTTTTTGCAGGGTATATTTTAACATTAAAATATACTGATTACGTAAGAACAAAAGCTTTTTGAAAAGATTCCCACAATTATGGTAAAAAGCTTTTTTATTTCATCTTTCAGCAGCATGTATGAAATGAAACAAAGATAACTATTCATTTGTATTAGTAAAGTGGTCCACAGAAGGCCTTGTCTAGAATGTCTAAAACCACAGAGTGTTTGTGTGTGTGCATGGGTGCATGTGTGCGTGTGCGCATGTGTGCGTGTGTGCATGTGTGTGTGTGTGCATGTGTGTGCGTGGGTGTCAGAATATTTCAAAACAAAAAATATTAAGTAATGTTTGAACAAATGTCATTTAAATTAATTTACATGTTTAAAATATAATATTTAATTGTGCAATCATTTTTTCTAAACCAATAAATCGGACAGCACTAAGTCTGGAGCATTATTAGTATTCATTGGTGTTACCGTTAGCATTTATGCCAAATTATTTTTAGTAATTTATCCTATAAAAAGTGAAGTGGCAGTTCATATATATATATATATATATATATATATATATATATATATATCTTCTGGAGTTGTACATAATATGCTTCCTATACTAAAACTACTAATAGCAACAGCAGTAGTAATAATTACAATTAAATTCAGCTACATTTATTAACCTAGATTAACAAGATCACATCTGTAGATGAAGGTTGCACAAGAAAAAAGACTCACTTGACAGGCATATGCTATTAAAGCCGTAGTATCCACCTTCTAAGAATATGATTCCATATGTTATAATATGATGTGTTAAAACTATGATTTAAATAATCCAGACATGTTTACCTTGCTCACTATGGATTTATTGTGTTATTAAGTTATATATCTTGCTAAATAACTTTTTTGTCAGAATGTACAGTTATTATTATTATTTTGCTTAAATTTGTCATTTCAGAAGTATATATTTTTTTATGCTTAAAGTCATTCGATCGAAGGTTTCTTTTACAGACAGAAAACAAGTTACACAGATGAATGAATCGCCATTTGACTGAAAAGTCATTTAGCAAACGCATTCTATACAATATGTGTACCATAAATAATAATTATAATTATTCCTCTCCACCACATAACTTATATATTCTAATTGCATGGTTATACACCCATGGAGGGGAAAAGAAAAGAACCACACACAGTGAATCATTGCTAGGAGACATACGCATCTAAAGATCTGCAGGTACAACCTGATGGTGCCCTCTGCCAAGCCACACAAAATTTAAATTACTTCCCTTAAAAGTCCCGTAATCAAAAATCACACAAAAAATATTATCTATAGACTTCTACAATTTTCAATATTAGAATTTTTCAGTAAAATATACTTTAAGTTAAATATAGTTTTAGTCTTTTTTATCACCTGACTTTTGTGTCAGTCATATAAACCTGTGATCAAATGTTACATAACCATAGAGCTCTCTCTCTCTGTGTATATATATCTATATCTATCTATATATATATATATATATATATATATATATATATATATATATATATATAGAGAGAGAGATATGTTTACTGCAAATGGTCGAATTCCCACAATCCTGAACTTCATATGGCCAACCCCATATGATCGAGTTTGTGAAAGCTCAACTGGACTGCATGGAGATCTGCATACAGCGAGTAACGGGAATATTTCCCGTTACTGCACTGTAGTGCGATCTGGGAGTTGGTATATTTAAGTAGGGGAGTGTGAGGGGCACGGCCCCCCACATGGGGGTGCAGGGAGGCTTGACCCCCTGCAAAATACTGATTTTATCAGTATTTCTTTTGTTTTTTGTGGGTTCAGAAAACTGGCTTTCGCGATAATGCACTTTCGCGGTAGTGCAGTTTCACTCTTATGGGTGTCAATGTTGCTTGCTCATGATTTTGGGATTTCAAGCAAGCAACATAGACCCATATATATATATATATATATATATATATAAAATACATATACATATATGGGTGTAGGACACTGTACTGAATGTATAATATCCCAATATACAATAGGTTGATAAGTATGTGAGATTGACAGTCCTTGAGAAGAGGAATATTTCTTTTCCATAGAGATTGTACCATCTTCGAGTTAGTATATGTGCTTAGCAGGGGGTGTGGGTGTGCAGGGGGGTTTGTTCCCTATAAAAAAAAACTGCCATTGGTTTACTCTGCTCCATGGTAAGATTGTTTTAAGCATTTGATCATATCTACTTTTGGCCCTTCCGATGCTATTCCATTGAAGAATATTAGAGAAAAGAAAGTATGAATGAATACGTGAAAAGTATGGATTTGACAGACTTATAAAGTTCTAAACTTTGTTTTCAAAAGAATAGTCAGAATGGCTGCTGGAATTGCAAATTATTCATACAGTGTTAGTTTTGTTTCCTTCCAAAACTGGTATTCACAATCAGAGGAGAAAGTTGTGAAAGAGTTCATGCAAAGAATGGCACTAAAGAAATGTATTAATTTATTTATTTGTAGTTTGTTTACCAGGATGGTCCATTGGGCCATGTGGAGCCCATTTTCAATGGAGTCCTGGGGAGAAAAGCTCCAGAAAATACAAATATTTTAAATTACAAAAAATATGATATTGCAAAATTACAAAACTTATATCTCAACTTCATTTCATTCAGGAAGACTTATTTTATTATTATATTAGTATTAGCAATAAATCTCTTTCACAATATAGGAAAGGTTTAGATAGAATAGTATTTTAAACATTTCAGGATATCCACCCATAGACATTACACAAGGCATGCAATTTACCACTTTCAGTTCATTACAAGTTTGTGTAATATTGTGTACCATTAAGTTTTATTCAGTACAGATTAGTTATATCTGCTTGCTTAAGGAAACATACATATATACCGATATATATTTTATATATCTATATATAAATACAAGCTCATTGCTTAGTATATATCTGGATACTCTTAGAATCTTCCAATTCTATATAATAGATTGAGATTGATGCATAATTTGCTGCTGTGGAATCTATTGCATGGCTTCCTATCGTCTGCAGGATACTGTTTTGTAAGAGTGATTACTGTTGAACTAGATGATTGTCATAATTATTAATTACATTTTCCTGATGTTCCTTAAAATATGCATGTTATGATCAAGTGTCTGAAGCTATTTTAGATGCCCTTAAATGAGTATGACTTGGTTTGTGCTGGTTGAGAATTGTTAATTCTTGTTTGTACAACTCTAGCTGCATTTAATTATCAATCTAAACAAACAAAATATCCAAATTCCCTAAGATACTTGAGAAAAACGGAGCAGATTGAGCAAGATTCAATAAATAAACTAAAACTGGGTCTGCAAAGGCTATATGTCACCAAAGGATAAAGGCCATTTAAAGAAAAAAAGGATAAAGGCCAGAACAGAGGCCATGCGACCATTTTTCAGCTAGTGACTGAGGTAGCAGAGTAGTCAGTGATGGAGGGCAAAATTAAATGGCTGATGCTGGGTCATCAGTCCTAAGGGGTAGGAAAAATTTTTCTTCACTACAACATGTGTGCTTGCTAGGCAGTGAGGTATGCAACATGTGGTATATTGACTGTGAATACATACTTGGCTCTGTGTGCCTTCTCTGAACATGTTCATGAGGCTGAACATAGAGGAAGCTGTTGCTTGCCATTGTGTCTGTCAGTCCATACATTATCAAAACACTAGTCAGGTGATATGAAGAAAAAAAATCCATGATGATTGCCTGGATGAAAGCCACTCTGGTGATCAGCTCCCTGCCCAGTAGACATAGTAATGAATGGGCACAGCTTTAGAAGAGATAGCTTTACTGTCAGCAAGCATAGGGAGCAAAGAAGACACAAAAAGAAACCAAATGATCCTATAATGTTTCTGTAGTGTGTCACAATATGGACATTTTTTACAAATGAATTATGTTTGCATTGGCTAAAAATGAAGAGCAAAGGAAAGTGAAGAAACAAGCTTCCCTGTGTCCACTACAAGTGCCTGAGTCCTATGCTCTTGAAGACCACTGTCTTGCAAGCAAGGACTTCAGTGTCTTCTAAGTCACACAGTCTGCTGCTTGCACACAGTCTTAAATATCAGTTCAGGCAAGGTTCACTAGCTATTCAAAGACTGGAGCTGACACACTTTGGTTGAACGCATATCTGAGTTTGAGCAAGGTAGGTTCTGTAGCCATGGGGAGGGAGTTGGAGGAGAGTGAGAGTGTAGCTTAAGTTTTCTGGCCTTAATTCTGTGATGAATTTAGGTTTAGGGAGAAGAAGGTGTAAATTATAAGGTTAGGGAAGGGAGGAAGAGGAGAGTTTAGAGTTTAGGAGTGATTATGATTTTAGTTTTAAGGATTAGGAGGAGAGGTTTTGGCTAATGTAGCAGGATGGGAGCTTAGGGTTAGGGAGCAGGAATAGTTTTACATTTAAGGAGGTGGAGTTGAGAGGTAGGCTTGGGGAGCAGGAAGAGAGTTTAGGTTTATGGAGAGGAGTGTGGAGTATTAGGTTTAGGCCAGGGGAGATCTGGACTTTAGTTTTAGAGTAGTGTAGTCAGGGATTTGGTTTAAGCAGTGGAAGCGGAATTTTAGATTTAGGCCTAGGTGGAGAGATTAGGTTGTTAGGAAATGGAGGTTTTGGTTTAGGAAGTGATGATGGAAGCTAGGTTTATGGAGGAGGAATTGAGTTTAAAGGTTAGAGTTAGTGATTGAGGATTTGGTTTAGGGTTAGGGAGTAGGCAGGAGTTTTATGGTTAGAGTTAGGACTTTGATAATGTTATGTATTAATGTTGGGAGAGAGATGATTAAATAGTATGAGGCTAGTGGGAGTTAGGACACTTGCAATTTAGAGCAAGTGTGATGCACGTTAGTAGCAAGCACACATTTGTAGTAGCCCTAGTTAACCCATCTTATTCCAGTAGATAAGTAAAAATACTCTGACATTTATTCTTCTGTCTTAAACCTGTACTGCTTTTTGTTCACAAGATCTTAAGTTGTATTTGCATTGCAATGCTGAAATAAAAACATTTTCTATTTAGAGAAGTCCAGTTAACCTGCCAGGTGATTTTTCAGCATTTAATTGAAGAGGTAGGAATGCTGGCGTTTGGCCTCATTAAATAACAAAAGAAAGATTATGTTTTATTCTGATGCACTACTGATTTTACCAGCTTAGCATGAATACAGAATAGCACCCAGAATTTAATTAAGACAAAAATACACATTCTCATCAAGCAAGACAATAGTTTATAGCAACATTCTGATTTGAACCTCTTTTCGGGATACTGGAAATGGCTGGCCTTTTAATGTTTCCTTTAATCCTTCATAAACTAGATTAAGCAGTTGTTTGTCAGAAGGGAGAATGGCTATCAGGCAATACTTTATATGACTTGCCTTCATTTTCAGTCACTTTGGTAATAGATTTGAAGGAATTCCCTGACTAGAATTAGAATACCAGTGTAGAGTAGATCCTTTCAAAAAATATGTTTCCTGCTTGCCACGGTGGTACAAGAGAACATTTGGTGCTATACAAAAATTTATTATAGTGAACAAATTGTGCTAAAATTGTGCTCTCGAATCTACCTACAACAAGGTAACTAGATTTGCTGCCCAACAAACCTACAAATCCCATCACTGTCTCTCTCTAAAACACCTAAACTGACTTGAATTACCCCTACCAGATCCTTTCAAAAAATATGTTTGGTGCTTGCCACAGTGGTACAGGAGAACATTTGGTGCTATACAAAAATTTATTATAGTGAACAAATTGTGCTAAACATGTGCTCTTGAATCTATCTACAACAAGGTAACTAGATTTGCTGCCCAACAAACCTACAAATCCCATCACTGTCTCTCTCTAAAACACCTAAAATGACTTGAATTACCCCACCAGCTTCTTCTCTCTCAGCTCCAGATCATTCATTCTGTCCTATATCAGCCTTCCTACTGCCCAGCACTATCCCCTCTCATATCCCATTATTCTCCCTCCAGATCTCTCTGAAGCTCTAACCAAGACCTATTACAAATCTACAAACCCAAGTCTAAATGTGGATGCAACATGTACAGCTATCACACCACTATTGCCTGGAATAGGCTCCCACTAGAAATCAGAACCCTTACACATCCTAAACAATTTAAGACAGCCACCAAAGAGCACTTTAAAAGTCACTGGTCCTGCCACTGCACTCTCCCCCCTTAACATCCCCTACTTCTCATACCTTAACCTACTTTATGCCCTTAACTCACTCTTCTCACTAGCTCTCTCTAATCTTCCTTGACTACTCTTTCTACTGTCTTCTAAAATCTATTAAGAAAATTGCCTCAGAGAAACATTCTGTTGTAATTGTCTTGCCTTCATGCATCTACATCATGATAAAACTGTTTTTTTAACCACTTTCCCCAAAAACTATACTCATCTTAATGACATATTTCTTTTTATACATCTTGAAATAGTTATGCTATACTCCTGATTATTGACAATGTATAACATTGTATTGCTTCTTAACGCCTTGTAATAATCCTGTAACATTGATGTTTAATGCTAATTTATAATGAAAATTGTATAATATGTTGGAGATTTTCTCCCCGGGCTTGCACTGAAAAAGGGCTCTTCAGCTCAGTCAGACAATCCTGGTCAACAAATGTAAAATAAATAAATAAAATAAAACCTATTGAGTTGCTGTTAACCATGACTAAGGAAAAGAGTTTATAGTTTTATGTTTAATACTGTGTTCAGGTCTAAAGATTATCTAGGAGCACAGACTTCTTAAGGATAAAACTCTGCATTTCCCTGTCAGGCTGTCAATGGTGTTTTAAATATATAAGAGGTATTAGCACATCTGGCACTCAACAGATGTCTGTTTCATAGCTTTGGGATTAATTGTTTGCCAAATAGGTCCATATTGACAATATTAAGGAGCAAATATTTGGCCAGAGGAGTGATTACTTCTAGAATTTTCTTTTATCTCCACCCCTAGTACTGGTCTCAATGCAGAATCATGAATGGATTTATAACCTAACCACAGTTTACTTCAAAGTACAAGGTAAAACAAGCATTAGTATGCTCTTATCTGGTTACCCAGTTATAACAAATGTCAGTAACTAAGCTGTACAAAATGACAGCTTTATAGTAATGACCTTAATACTGAAATAATTCTATCTTGAGCACAGTTGTAGTGTTTTTGAGAAGACTTATGCGATGCATATACACAGTTTTAGAACAGAAATGTCATACAGTATTCTTAAAATGACAAAGGCTTCACTTTATTAATCATCACATCTTCCATCTAAATCGAGAGCAACATCTTTCTTTCTGAAGCTACTTAGTACACAGGTACACAGGTACACAACTACTATACCATGCATTTAACACTCTGGACTGATCCTGACAATGGATATTATTAAACTTTACAAATGCAATTAATATAATTATTTACAAAGCAGCAAAATAAGGGAAAAAAAACATGACTAGTAAGATAAATTTAGCATGAAACTGTATGCAAAGCCCTAGCTGTCCCATCTGGCACCTGGCAGCATTCCATGATCTTGTGACCCTCGGCTCTAAGTTGGGCAAGAAAAAAAAAGCTTCTTGTACTTCTCACCGATGGAGCAAGCCAGGTCGATTTGTATCCATCAGTGCCACTAAACTCAAAAAAAAAAAGAAAAACTCTCTCTGCTTTTAAGGACTGTACTGAACTGTTTGCTAAGACTTTCACCACACATTAAGCATTGAAGCACTTCAATCCTGACCACAAAAGCAGTATTGACATTTATTTCTGTACTGGCATTCAGAAATAGTTGTTAACAAAGGAATGCTGGTGCTGCACTACTGACTGATCGGCATCGGTCAATTGCTCCCCATGACACCCACGTCACTCCACTCTAGCTATGCCTCTAACTGTGTGGCTACTAATCTGTCCATACTACTCTCTCACAATTTTAATAAGAGTTTGATACTCTGATTTCAAGTCCATTTCTTGTCACACATATAGCACAGGAACTAAAGCTAGGAATACAATTTGAACCTATGAAATTCAAACTGTGAGACACACTTTTATAACTGGCATTGTTAATTTTATAGCCACTTGGCAAAACATAGTTAATAAAATCGGGCGCAAGCACAGTCAGTTGTTTCAGCATGCAGCTCATGGTTTGTCACTATTACATAAGCAGTTTTAAACTTTTATCTTTGTCTCTAATATTTGGTTAAAGTAACACACACATGAAGACACAGGGACCACCTTATGTGATATGGTCCTGGTCATTTTCTGCTCAAATTCATTTGACTTTTTCTTTAAAACACTGCTTTCAGATTGACACTTATTGGGAAGTACTCAGATAGATTCATTTACGGTACTGTATTCTGCTTGCACTATTTAGGACTCCAGTTCATTACTTTTCTGCACTAGAACACTTGTTGTTCATAGGTTCATAGGTGTGTACTAGGCTAATGGCCCTGGAGCCTTTACAAGTCTAGCCCATAGAAGTGCCCTGGCACCATGCCACCCAACATTAAACCCAGTGTCTCTATTAAGTAGAGCCACTGGAGTGATCCTCAGAGTGAACTATTTCCCAACCACTCATCAAGATTTCTCTTGAAGAGGCCCAGTGAAGTGCTCTGCTTGACATGTATGGGAAGTCTATTTCAGAGCATGTGTCCCACTTTTCCTCTGCTAATAAATTCAAGCTGACATAACTTGTTGATTGAAGGATAAATATAATGTGCAGAATATTGTTTCTTGTAAAAACTTTTATTCAGAGCATTAGGTCATCAGCCATTTTGTTTGACTAAATTATATAGAATAATTTTAGGTTCAAATTTTAATCCTGACATTGACAAGTTAGTTTTAATTTGTCTTCTAAGTATTATGTGTTAACAGTATGGGAACTAGCCTGATTTACTATGTGAGGCCTGTTAGGGTGTCTGTATTAATATATTTTAGCTGTTTGAACTGCTGTCTCCTATTTATCACTTGATAGAAGATAGTGAGGGCATGACCTGATATAAGTTAAACTATAGTTCTTTACAAACTGTTGGAATTCACATATCATAAACTGTGTACCATTATCTGTAACCAGTTACATATGACGTCTCTACCTCAAGAACATGATTCTGAACTTGACTTTTCATTATTAGCTGGTCATGGTTGGTCCATGTATTATTTTTATGTAACAAGAGTAATACCATGCAGCTATGAGGTATTCTTTGCCATCAAGCTCACACAAGTCAGCAGTTATCTTTTGTCAAGGAACTTGTAGTAAGGTTGTTGGTATTGATGGCTCTCTTTTCTGAGATGGTTTGTGAAAAATACAGAACTGATATTTCCACACAAGATTTGTAGAATCCTGGTTACTATTTGGCTACCATTTTGACACTTTGGCTCTCTCTGGACATTTTATGCAACTTTGATAACCTTTCAGTATTTCATCTAGCAGTTTAACTTGCTGTGATGAGGGTAATCTGATGCTGTCTTGCTATAACAAGAACCAATCTTGATCTGATAGTTGTTCTCTGACTGTAATGTATTATGCATAAGGTTATTAGTGATTTGACCTCCCATCTTGAACATGTTATATGATAGCTTGCAACTCTCTGCACTTTGGGTAGCTTGCTTTAGATTTTCTAGTCTCTTGGTAGTTACTGGTCTAATAGTTATTATGTTCTGTACCATATCTGGTCTGATCCTCATAAAATTTGTGGTTTTCTGACAAATCACTGATGATTGATATCATTAAACAATGACACACATTTGAGTTTCTGACTTCATATCCTTCAGAAAATGCTGCTAATACAGAAACTGTTATTATAACAACGTTCTAAGTTTATAAAGGCAATATTTAAAATCTATCCCTATTTTTAGTCCTTGGTCCCCCCATTATTTTAGGCTTTATCCAGATTTCTGATACTCTGCACATAGATGGCAATATATTTTTCAGTATTTAATAAGGATTGGTCACATATAGGATTTTTGGATAACATGCCTTAAAGAATTATTTTTAGTCATGTGTATTACTCTGGCATTGAAATTTCTCAAAATCATTAACAGTCTTTGGCACCTGTGTGGCACTTTGTCTGGATCATAGGAATTAATCAATTGAACCAATGGCTAATGGTCAATCTTATTTTGGAAAATCTCAAGACCTGATGGATTCTCAAATTATTCTTTCTCTATTTGTGAATATCTATGTTCAACATCAGTTACCATTCAGAAGCAATAGGCAACAGGATAAAACATGTACTCATCTCCTTGGAGTAATGCTGCACCTAGACCATAGCTAATCGTATTAACACTGAGTATTGTCAGTAGAGCATAATCATAGTGTGCTGTCACTGGAGTTGTTATTAGCATTGTTTTCACTGTGCTTGAAAGCTTGGGCTTGAATATTCTCCCATAACAAAGAGAAATGTTCACTTAACAGGTTGATTAATGGATGTAGTACATTGGTAGACAGTTCTACCTTGAAAGTACTCATTTAGTTAATCATTCCTGGGGCTTTCTTTAACTGAGTCATATACAATGGATTTTGTAACTTAACTTTTTGCATGCATCTGGTCTAATTCAAGTAACACTTTCATTGTGACCAAAGCCCAGTCTTTCTAAAAGAAACATTCATCTTAGTTTAGTTTTAAGCCAGTATTTTTGATAGTTTGAAAGATCTCCCATAAAATCATATTATGCATCCCTTTATCTGGATAAAACACCATCATATGATCAATAACAATGACAAAACCATTTAACCTGTTCAGCAAATCAATTATTTTATAATGGGAGATTTCAGGTGCTGAGGTTACACCAAATCACAGCCTCTTGAAACAGAACCTTCCGAATGGAGTAATGAAGTCTGACAGCTTTTGGCTATTGTTTTTCTCTAGGATATTTGCCAGAACACACTGGATGTATCTAGCATAGAAGCCTTCTAAAGTAGTTAGAATGGACCTTCCTCACACCACTGCAACATGAGGCTTTTTAAAATCAGCAGATATTCCTACATAATCATTTTTATTTATCACTGGTGCAAATGCAGCACAACATTTCCTTTCTTTCTGTCTTTCTTGTCATAGGTTCATAGGTACCTAGTAGGTACTGAAATGTGAAGATCTTGAGAAGCCTAGCCCTGGCATTCTCATTCTAATTCTTAGCCATTATATTTTGAAATAACAATATCTAAAGATGGGTTGACCAGATATATGTTGGTGCAATTACATTTCCTCTATCTGTGACAGCCTGTGTTGCTAAGCCAGGGGTGAATTGCTGCAACCAAATTACATTTGAACAAAGTATGACACATACTCTGCTTTATGTGGAGAATGGTTCCTTTGAAGCAGTAGTCTCTATAATACATACCTATCCTTTCCCGTATGTTCTGTTAATTTTGTAAAAGAGATTGAGGTCTCTTGAGCAGATGTTTATCATACTATTTAACTTGTAAATAAATGCATAATAGGTCTTACAGAATCAGGTCTGTCAAAGCTGTATACACAAGGCAGAAGAGGACTCTCCGTAATCTGGATGAAACTAATTATTTTAGTGAGAAAGTGCTTTGGCCATTACAGTTGTTACAAGTCTTTGAAGAGGTATATAGCAAAAGGGGCATTATACTCAACAGTCTAATATCCGCGGTGGTGCAGTGGTAGCATTGTTGCCTCACAGCAAGAGGTTCTCCTGTTCGATTCTCGGCTGGAATGCGGGGACTGCCTTCTGTGTGGAGTCTGCATGTCCTCCCCATGGTTGGGTGGGCATTTGAAAGACATACGTAAAGGGCGTGCTTTCTTTGAAGGTTGAATGTCGAGCTGGCACCTCAGCATTCGTGAAAATCTACTGCAATCATTAGCTGACCGGAGTTCTGCTGTGGTGACCCCTAACTGGGAAAAGCCGAAAGACAAACAACATACTCAACAGTCTGAGTGCTGAGTACAGTGGAGTAATTATGTCCCTGGATCTGGACGCACACACAATTAGGTATAGGTTGTGTGATGGAAAAAGGACTTCCTTACAATAGTGGCTACATGGTAATCATTGCAAAGTTGATTGTTGATACAGATGCCAAAATATCTAATTACAGGATCAAATTTCAGGTGGGTGTTGTCATTGTGATAGTTGCAAGGGGAATCATTGATGGCAAAGTATATGATGATACATGTTTGTCATTTAGTTTTTTACTCCATTGTTTTGACTCCAGCTATTTGTTTGCAATGTACACTCTTGTTGGATAATGGTGTCCTCTGGGGAAGTTATGATCACACCATATTTGTTGTCACCTGCAAACATGGTCAGTCACAAACCCTTAGCATTAGGTTTGACCTCTGAGAAGTAAATGTCAAAGACATGCATTGAGACACTCCACTAGTGATAGGACTTTTGGTGTAAATGCCAAAGACATGCATTGAGACACTCCACTAGTGATAGGACTTCTGGTGCAGTTACAGCTGCCCACCCTTACTTCCTGGGTTATATTCATGAGTCAGTTTGCTATCCATTGAGTTACTTAGGGATTAACATTTAGCTGGTAGGGTTTATATACGATGCTTGAGTGTAGGATGGTGTTGAATGCATTTGTGAGGTCCCGATATGCAGCGTACACTTTGCCTCTGTGACTTTTTCAAAGAAGTTCACTAGATTAAGTAGGCAGGGCTTGCCCTTATCAAATCCAAAATGGGTTGGGCTGAGAGTCTGTAGGGCAACTATAACACTACTTATAAGTTCCATAATGATTCTTTCCATAGCCTTGCAGATGAGATTGGTTATGTTTAGGGGTCTATAATTACCTGGCTCCATTGAGGCCCCACCTTTATGTAAAGGGATAAATGAGGCTTGGCAACAAGCCAAGTTGTCCTGGGACATCTTCAAGGGGTGTTAGGTTGATATTAATGGGAGATCAATGGGTTGGGGAGGTGAAAGGTTTAAACGGTGGAAGGGTTGATTGGAAGGAAATGAGATAAGGGTGGGAGGTGCTTAAGGAATTTAGATGAGTGTAGCTGGGTAAGTAATCACATTTTGGTGTGAACTTGCTAAGGCAAGTTGTTCGTCCGAGATGACCTTTGGGTATTTCAGAGAACAGTTAGGTCGTGGGTCAAGAGTATTGGGACAGTCATAACAGGTGGGTTGTCTATTTATACATTAGAGGTTACTTACTTGTGATGATGAAAGGTGGTTCTATGGGTTTGTTGGTCCTGGGGGAGAGCAGGTAATGGTTAATGGGGTAAGGTTGTTGGTATGGATGATATTTAGGGCAAGGGGTCACCAAATTTGACATTACAAGGCAAGTTGTGTGTGAGGGATTATGCTTTCTCTTTTATTGGTGGTTTAGTGCTCTTCATCTGAGGCTGGTCTTTTAGTTGATTGCATCGGTGATTGTTAGTTTGGTGAGGTGCGTAGCTTTGTGGTATTTTCTGTCATCTTTGCTGGCCTCATTGTCAGTTGGGCGAAACTGGTAATTTTAGTAGGTGAAAAGCTTATTTACACCTGAGGTTGAGATCGGTGTTGATTTTCTGAATTGTTTAAGAGGGGTATTCATCTTGCTAAGTGTTTTTGCCGCTGTGACCATTTTCTGAGGTATTTTCCCCTAGGGAAGCTCTGTGCAGCTTTTCACTGCTTCGACTGAGTTAGAATAATGGCTCCTACTGTGCATGAGTGGTGCTGCAAAAAACGCTGCTGGAGAGTGGCAGTAATAATGGTACAGCTTTTATGCAGATGAGGGACATTTTAGAACGCATACTTCACAGTCCTGATGAATCTGGTAGGAGGGCACTATTCTCTTTTACTTTGAGTTGGCCATGAATAACGGTTACAGTGCATTCTGTCTGCTTTTTTAAGTAGTTTACAGTTATGGGTGAAACGGCAATATTAAAGTGGTTCCTTACTGTGGGCCTTGGTGCCATTTTCATGTCGGTTTATGCGTCTTGGTGGTGCAGATCTTTTTGTTTCAAAGATCCTTAACATGAGGAAAGTTGTAGGGTACATTTTGTTTAGCATCCATTAAAATGTTCATATTTGAGTTCATTGCAAGCTACGGGGTATTTAGGAAGGCTACATGCACATATTTGATACTGGTTTGCTACTGTATGAGATACAAGACTTGGATTAACAAATATTGGAACCTATAGCTATAAAAAACGTAAAAACTGTTAGGGCAGTGAGAAAAAAAACCCAGTATTACTGTTAATAATACTGAATCACCAGACCTCAACATCTCTTACACATCTGCAAATCCAGGTAAGGTTCAGACATTGTTATAAGGCTGTAGGACTGTTATGTGGTCATGTTTACAAATGTAAGATCCATGTGACTCATGGAGGGTGAATGTGTTTTTATGAAACGTGCGTACTGGTTCTCAGAGTGGCCGCATCAGTGGAGCTCCATTTTCGCGGCTTTGAGAGCAATCGTGGATGGTTGCTGCTGTACTTCAGCAGTCATAGCTGAAGCTGCTGCAGTTGTATCGGATATGTTGTGTGGGTTGCATGGTTTGGATCTGCTTCTTACAAAGATTGCAGTTTAGCCTGTTTAGTTGCTGATTAGGGGGCATAGCACAACTGTGGAAGTGGGAGTGCGCAACTGCTTTTATGGCTACTCACAAAGTGTGCGAGTGAAGTTTGCAATCTTAATCAAGTTCTGTTTTAAACTTATTTTATTGGCATTTCTATGTGGGGCTCAGCTACGTTTGTTTGTTGTACTGACGTATTCTTTTCCTGTCTATGGCAGGAACAGTGTAGGGGGAGGGTTTAAGGACTACCAGTCTGCATACTCAGTAGTTGCATTTGTTGGTTGTTTTGGTCCCAGTCTGAGAGGATAAGTAGGTGAATGAGGCATACTTCTGTCCTACCTTTCAGGAAGTCATGCGAAGGTAACTCGGTTATTCTCTTCAGCTGGGAAGAGTGTGCTGTCTACAGGTGGTGTTGATGCCAACATCGGTGTGTGTGTTAAGGTTTACACGGCTGCATCTTCATGGTTATTTGTGATAAGGTTGGCAATGGGTGCACAGTGCCATGAGTTTGTTTTGCTTCTGGTGATGCATAATAAAATACCATTGAGTCGGACCCATGAGAAAAAAAATGGGGGGTATGTTATCACAACCAATCACGTCTTTTTGGGCATAGGATTAATGACGGACATTTGAGTTTCTGACTTCTTACCCTTCAGAAAATGCATGCTAATTGCAATATTTCCCTTTCTTGGGCCTTGTTTCGGGGTTTTGTGGGGTTTTCGTGGTGTTTTGGTGGCTTGTCTTGGTAGTTTGCTGTTTCGTGGGCTTTTTGGCCCGGCTGCTTTTTGTACCTGGTGAGAGTGGGTTGCGCTGGCTCGGGGCATGGTCGCTCTTGGCGCGTGCGCAGTTGAGCCGGGTGGTAGCTGAAGCCGTAAAGAAGCTGACTGCAGCTGGGCTGAGGGTTGGGGGGTTTTGATTAGAGCAATAAGGGTACAGATTCCTACGGATATCAGGCATACCTCTCAATGTGTTATGAAGCCACAACTCACTTAGCTGGCAGATTGTGTTAGTAGGTATTGTTGGCTAACTGTCTCAATTTATCTTAGGGATGACCGCAGTACAATTGCGAGGATGGAAAGAGTAAAGGCTCTAGCTAATAATGATGGAAGTCGCTAAATGACAAAGCGTACAGTACGATCTCCGTTATGTTGGGGGGGGGGGACTTTCCAGATTGGCTGTCGGTCGGAAGCAGGGTAGGTGTTTTTAATGGTTAGCTGGAGGGTGTTAATGGGTAAAGTACAGTTTTGTACCTGCCATAAATGTAGATGTTCGAGGATCTCCATTGCTGCAATCCTGACAAATGGGTACTCTGCTGCCCACCATCGGCCCGAATACCAAAGGGCTAGAACTGGCGTCGGTCACGGCGCCTGAGACTGACGTAAGTACTTGTCAGTACAAATGCGCATGACCGACGCCATAATCACAGTCTTTCTTGCCTCAGACGTCAGAATGCAAAAAAGAAAACACCACCCAAAAAACCCCAATGTAAAAAGAAAAAGGGGGAAGGAGGGAGGGAAAATAGGACTGCAGCAATGGAGATCCTCGAACATCTACATTTATGGTAGGTACAAAACTGTACTATGTTCGTCGTCTCCCATTGCTGCAGTCCTGACAAATGGGTAGAATCCCAGAGCAACGGAAAAAGGGAGGCTGGCCAACTAAATAGCAGGAGGAGCAGCAGACATGCCCTGTAAGACTGCAGTGGCAAACCCAGCCCTAGACCTAGAATAAAGAGGCAAATGATAATGCTTTGTAAAGGTATGTACAGAACTCCATGTAGCTGCTTCTAGAATGTCTTTCGTAGCTACCCCTCTCAAAAAAGCAGTAGAGGTGGCCGTAGCCCTAGTAGAATGAGGCCTGATCCCAACTGGAACCTCCTTACCATGATGAGAGTAACAAAAAGCAATACAATGGCCGATCCACTTGGAAATAGTTTGTTTCGAGACAGCTTTCCCACTTGAAGCCACAGCAAATGAAACAAATAACTGTTGAGATCTCCGAACTCATTGCTTCTGAACAAATAATACCGTAACTGCCTATGCACATCCAAAGAATGCAAAACTCTTTCCCCTTCATTTTGAGGGTTAGCATAAAAAGTAGGCAAATGTATAGATTGGTTCAATGCCACATTAGAAACTACCTTAGGCAGAAAAGTAGGATTAGTACGCAAGGAAACTCTGTCCTGGTGAAAAATCAGAAAAGGTTCCACTGCCATGAGAGCCTGTAATTCAGACACCCTTCTAGCAGAAGTAACAGCCAACAAAAAAGCAGTCTTCCAGGACAACAACTTCAATTCAGCCGTAGCTGCAGGTTCAAAAGGAGGCAGAGTCAGCTTTTCCAAAACAAAATTAAGATCCCAGGCAGGAGTAGGAGCCCGTCGTGGGGGTCTTATATTCTTTGCCTCTCTAAGAAACTGTTTAAGCAAAGGATGTGAAAATAAAGGAGGATCACCCCATAGTGAGCAGAAATAGCTGCAGCATGTACTTTTATAGAAGAGAAGGACAAACCCTTGTCCAGTAACAAAGTCAAATATTGCAAAGTACAACTCAAATTAGGCAACGTGACATCAAGGCCTTTAGCCGAACTCCAAAGAAAAAATCTCTTCCACTTATCAGCATAAACTTTCCGAGTACTAGGACGCCTGGCCTCCAAAAGGACATCCAAAACTTGTTGAGGGAGCTGAAGGCCCTCATCCTCTAAAACTGAATGCGCCAGGCTGTCAGATGAAGGGATTGCACCCTGACATTGAGAAAATGATTGTTTTCTTGAGACAATAAGTGAGGAATCAGCGGTAATGGCCAAGGTGTCCCGTGAACTAGGCTCCTCAGCAGAGGGTACCAATGTTGACGAGGCCAATCCGGCGCTATAAGGATCATGCAAGGTTTGTCCCTCCTGACTTTCAACAGGACCTGTGGAAGAAGAGGCAGAGGAGGAAAGGCATATACGTGAAGGTTGCTCCAACTGAAGGATAGTGCATCTATTTTCCAGGCTTTCGGATGAAACAGCCTTGTGCAAAACAGAGGCAGTTGGGAATTCAGAGGAGAAGCGAACAGATCTATGTCTGGAGTTCCCCAAGCCATGGTCAACTGATGAAATACCTGAGGATCCAACTTCCATTCATGAGGATCCACCATCTGTCTGCTCAGAACATCTGCTAACGAATTTTGTGCTCCTGGCAGAAACCGTGCTCGAAGAGTGATGTGCAGATCTAAAGCAGTTTCCCATAACAGCATTGCTTGTCTGCAAAGAGGGTAAGAATGAGTACCCCCTTGCTTGTTGATGTACCACATGACAATTGTGTTGTCTGTTCGAATCAACACCAGTCCCGGTCGAAGTAGATCCTTGAATGCTTTTAAGGCAAATTGAACCGCCAGCATCTCCTTCATGTTGATATGCAAGTGAAGCAACTCCGGGGGCCAAAGGTCTTGAATCCATTTTCCTTTGAAATGAGCTCCCCAGGCTGACTCCGAGGCGTCTGTCGTTAATATCTGACTTGCCTCCGGTTGGGTCACAGAGAGTCCCTTGTTTAGGTGACATTCCTGAGCCCACCACACAAATTCTTTCTGAATGCAAGGGAGAATCCGAATGACAGTATCCAAATCGTGGCTGTGTTGAGTCCAAACGCTTTTGAGATACCACTGTAGCTTCCTCATATGCAGTTTGGCATTGGGAAGTACTAGAATGCAAGATGCCATGAACCCCAAGGCTTGAAGGACTGTCCTTGCAGTCAGCCTGGACATTACGGATAGCTGTTGGAAGTATAGGTGAAGATTTCTTTGTTTGTCCGGGGTAAGAGATGCCATCTGAGTAGCTGTATTCAGTCTTACACCCAGAAAACACATCTCCTGTGAGGGTACTAGACTGGACTTTATTTCGTTCACAGAATACCCTAGGCATCTGAAAACTGTCATCACAAACTGCAGATGTCGAAGAAGTTCGTGCTTGCCCCGAGCCAGTATCAAACAATCGTCCAGATAAGGATAAATTTGAATTCCCCTTAGCCGGAGAAAAGCTATTACTCGAGCCAGCACTTTTGTGAATACCCTGGGCGCAGTAGATAAGCCAAAGGGCAATGCAGAGAACTGATAATGCAAATTCCCAGTCCGAAACCTCAGGAACTTCCTGCAACTGGGCCTGATAGGAATGTGAAGATAGGCCTCCTTGAGATCCAAAGTCACCATCCAGTGATCTCTGCCTAGCATAGGCAACAGCTGCTGCAGTGTCAACATCTTGAATTTCGGAATTTCCAGAAAGGTGTTTAGAATGGATAAATCCAGAACGGGCCTCCAAGTATTTCCTTCTTTGGCACTAAGAAAAGACGGGAATAAAACCCCGTGCCTCTGTCCACAGAAGGAACTGCCAGTATTGCTCCAACCGGAGCAGAGAAAAAATCTGTGCCTGCGCTTCCAGTCTTTGCTGATGAGGCACATCCGGCATACCTTTGAAAGGAGGGAACGTGTGAAAATAAAACTTGTAGCCTCGAGTTATAATGTCCAATACCCATTTGTCTTGGGTAACCAAATGCCAATTCCCTTTGAAAAGTCCCAGTTTTCCCCCTAGAGGAGCTGCCAGCAAAGCAGAGTCCGGCAGCTGAAGACACAGGTCATTGGGACTGCTTCCGAAAGGACTGACCCCTGCCCACCCCAGCAGAAGGGGTAAAAGAATTCAAAGGCCTAGAAGTAACAGGGCCCTGAGAGGAAGCCCTACCTCTACCTCGCCTCGACCTGCCCCTAGATTGATAATCCGAAGAGGGGAAAGACCATCCCCTAGCAGGCCAATTCCTACTGAACTTAGGGGGCTGAACCTGTAAGAAGTCCTTCACCATCTGCATAGACTTAGATTTTTCCTCCATTGTTTTCAAAACTGATTCCACTGGAGGGCCAAAAAGAAAATCAGATTGCAAAGGAGCATCCATAATGCGAGCCTTAACATGCTCTGACAAGGACTGATCTCTAAGCCAGGCATGTCTGCGAACAACAGAACTAGTAGCAGCCACCCTGGAAGAAGCTTGTAAAGCATCAAAACCACACTGCAAAGAATGCTTACCAACCTGGTCTGAAGCATGCACTAAATCCTGAAGCTCCTTACAGTCAACACCTTCAGACAAAGCATCCACTTTACATTTCAATTGACTTAGCAAATAATTCTGATACCTGAGCATATGAAACTGACAATTCAAAGCTCTTATAGCCAAAGTAGAAGAGGTATACAGTTTTTTACCCCACCTATCCAGGGCCCTAGCATCCTTGTCCAGAGGAACCGGATTCTTAACCACAGAAGCCTTAACACCCTTGGGGCCTTGAGAAATAGTTTCTGGATCAGCCCTAGGACTCTTATATAAGTACTTGTGAGCTTCTGGAACCCTGTAGTATCTATCTGGTTTAACTGGGGCAGGGGGCAGAGAATCTGGGTTAAGGGCAGCCTCAGAAAATACATCCTGAACAACATCCAGTACAGGGGGAATAGCCAAAGGCCTGTGCTGAGGTAAAAACAAGAATTCTCTCAGCCTTTTACGAGAATCAGAATAATCCTGGCCATCCCACTGGAAATGTTCCCTCATGGAATGCAAAGTTTCAGAGAAAGAAAAATCTTCTGGAGGGGACGCAGAGGGAGTAGCGTCCTCAGCCTCCGAATCAGAATAGGGAGGGAAATCCCGAAGCTCTTCCACAGAGGAATCTGACTCATTGGAAGACTGAACCAGACCCTCCAACTCTGTGTCTATCCTGGGCCGCTTCACAGGGGGGGGCATGGAACCCCTAATTAAAGTAATCAAATCTTCAGCCATCTTTAACATGTGCTTCCTAGGAGCTGGACCCTGGGGATTAGCACCAGCAGGGACAGACTTAGATTTAGAATGGCCCTTGCCCTGAGAAGGAGGAGGTCTAACTACCCTATGAGGGGAGGAAGCCACCGACAACAAAGAAGCACCCTCAGCCTGGCCTAACACAGGAGAAGCCACTTCCTGCAGTAACAAAGGCTCCCCTAGACACACTGGTAAACTGTCAGAAGGAGCCACTGAAGCAGTCAGTGGTTCCACAGAACCGACGTCCGGGGTGGACGCCTCATCCTGTTTGGACCGCAAAGACTTATCTTTGCGCTTCTTAGAAGAACCAGTCGTCGGAGAATCCGACGGCATGTTATAATTACAACGTTTACCAAACACCAGCCTAGCACAGTCCAACCGACGTTTAATAGTACGCTTGTTAAAAGTAGCACAAAAGTGGCACCCAACAACGTCGTGCTCAGGCCCTAAACAAGGAATGCAGAGTGAATGGTAATCCCTATGAGTAATCTGTTTCCCACAAGAAATACAGTTATTAACTTTTTCTGACATCCGGCAATACTGAGGCAAGAAAAAGACAAAAAAAAAAAATGTTCCCAACAGGGCACTTAGCCAACTTGGTATCCGGTCTGAAACTCGAAAACCAACAGTTCCAGAATGCCGAACGGCACTTGCAAACACTGCTTCTGCTGAGGACCATGCGGCAAGAAAGACTGTGATTATGGCGTCGGTCATGCGCATTTGTACTGACAAGTACTTACGTCAGTCTCAGGCGCCGTGACCGACGCCAGTTCTAGCCCTTTGGTATTCGGGCCGATGGTGGGCAGCGGAGTACCCATTTGTCAGGACTGCAGCAATGGGAGACGATGAACATCTCTTGGTTATCCTAATTTAGGGGTGGTCTCTGAGTGTTCAGAATTTTAATTATGCAGTGGGGTGTGTGGGCAGGTTCAACATAGTAAATATTTGACCATTAGAGTAGGGTGTAGGTGATTATCAGACAGATGACACTACGGGGGGGCTTAGTAATACTATCCCTGCTGAAGATACCTATTTGCTTCATTGTCTTTACTTTCTGCTACCATAAGAGGGACATGGGTGATACCTGGATTGTTTCATTCCATCAGCAGGATATGGAAAGGGTGGAGTATTTACTAAGGGCTCAGTTTGTGAGGGTCATTTGAGTTTCAGAACTTCTCCTCTTCAGAAATTAAAGCAATATCTGTTCTATCAATTTTGTAAGTTCATACATCACACTAAGCATTTGAGGTTTGGTAGGCATACATTGAAAGGTGAGAATGTATACAGCTCACAGTAATTGAAACTGCAGACTCATTTAAGGCCCAGGGTATAGGGCTAGATTAGCTATGAGTTTTGTAATCATTTCAACCAAGTGGTTAACGATAATTATAGTACTATAGGTGGTATAAAAGATATATAATGTTAGGTAATCAAAATGATGTCATTAATGGTTACTCACATTAGACCCAAACTTGAGTACAGAATAACGATATGGAAACCCTATAACAAACAAGCAAGACTAAACAGGGATGACATAATAGGAATGTGGAGCAGGGTAGTGGCTGCACAGTGGATTGATATGGTGGGCCTTTGGCAGTGTTGGCTGGTTGTTAGAGGATTTAATCTTGTTTCTTCTCTTTGTAGAGCGGTTTGCTGGACCAGTGCATACCGAGGTTGCAGAAAGACAAATACAGAGAGGACGTCAATTGGTGGCTGGAAGGAGGTGAGCTTGAAAGTTGGATGCTTCTGTGATAGATGTCCCTACCACTGGCACCTCAATATTGGGATATCATCGAGGCAAGTTAACTTAATCTGAGCTAAATAGGGATTTATAGGTAGTGGGAGTATGAGTGGCGGTTCGGGTTGGCTAGTGCCTCTACTGTTTACAGGCTTTTTATCTGGTAACTTATAACTTTGAGCTCATAGGATGTTTAAGAATGTAATTTTCTTATGAACTGGGCCTGTTATGGAATAGTGACTCTTTTATTTACCATGGGCATCCTTGAAATTGCTAACACAGAAAGTGTAGCGGACCTTTCTGAGTTGGTGCTTGAGGGAATACAAACTTATCACAGGGGAATGGTGGGCATTAAGGTCTTGTTTTAGGTGTTATAGATTTACAGGTTTTCTTTCTGGAATGGTGCATGATAACGTGTAGGTAATCCACTTTAATATTTTCCTCATTAGTCACACGGGTGTTAAGGGGATATGAAGTTAATTATGGCTAGGGATTCATTATGTTGAAGGGTTGGGATAGGTTTGTTGTAGGAGACTAATGGTCATTGGTTCATGGTAGAACACTCAGGGCAAGCATTGAGTAATTGGGTCAAGTTGTGAGCTATGCGAGTGTTCTTGCATGGAAGTGTGGTCTGATTTACTGTACTTGAAGGAGAGAAAGAGGGTTTAATTTCTACATGCTTTTTGGGGTTGGCATGTCACTAATCTTGTTTTGACCAGGAGGCATATGGCATTTTCATTCTGGTATAATCTGGTTTTGACCTGCGGCATAGGGCATTTTCAGTTTGGTATATTGTTGGTGGCATTCAAGGGTATTGATAGAACAAAGAGGGGTCAGACTGCTAAAGCCATCATGGGGTTTAGGTGCCTTACTGTTGATATGGGTACTTGGTGTTGGCAAGGTGGTTGTTAAATGCATTTTTGAAGTTTTTCAGGTTCTGCATGTCATTGGGGAAGTAAATTGTTTGGGAAGGGTGATATGCAATTGCCTTTATTTCAGTGGTTGGGGTTGAGTATTCTCGGTCTAGTGGCAGGTGACACTTTGGTAAGCATTAGGTAATTGCCAAGGGCTGGTAATGTCCTGATAATTATTGTACACTGAATGATGTTTGGCCTTATCTCCTGAGGGTGGCTAGCTGATGGAAGTTGGTGGTGAGGGGGAACAGCCTGGGCAGGCTAGTGGCAGAGAAGATGGACAGGCTTGCCCTCTTCTGTTCCCCCTCTGGTGTCTGGTGGTGCATTTCAAGGAGTTCTTGTTGAATAGCTAAGCAAGCAGAGGTAAGGACACTGCTTATTTGGTTGGAAGGTAATTTAGTGAATGGTTTATGAAGCTTCATAAGTAAAGTAAATGAGCAAAGGTATGGATGCTGCTTACTGGGTCGGATGAGCAGTTACGCTGTCCTGATTAATATTATAAGGATGTTTTATAAGTAAAGTAAGTGAGCAAAGGTATGGGCGCTGCTTACTGGGGCATGATGAGCAGGTACGATGTCCTGATTAATATTATAAGGATGTTTATAAGTAAAGTAAGTGAGCAAAGGTATGGGAGCTGCTTACTGGGCAGGATAAGCAGGTACACTGTCTTGATTAATATTATAAGGATGTTTATAAGTAAAGTAAGCAAGCAAAGGTATGGACCCTGCTTACTGGACAGGATGAGCAGGTACACTGTCCTGGTTAACACTGCAAAGATGTTTATGCTGTGTTTAGAATCGACTACACTCTGTCCAGTTGTATTTAACACATTTTGGTAATCAAGTTATGTTATGGAAATTTTAATAAAAGTCATCAAATGTCATTTGGTGTGTTGTGTTTATTGAAGGGGACAGGTACAAATGAGGCTTGGCAACAAGCCAAGTTGTCCCTGGACATCTTCAAGGTGTGTTAGGTTGATATTAATGGGAGTTCAGTGGGATGGGGGGGGGGTGAAAGGGTTAAATTGTGAGATGGTTAATTGGAAGGAAATGAGATAAAGGTGGGAGGTGCTTAAGGGATTTAGATGAGTGTAGCTGGGTAAGTAATCACATTTTGGCATGGACTTGCTACCCTTCCACCCTCCCTTTTTTGTTGGCAGATTGGTGGGATTGTGGTTATTTTATTCCGGTAGGTGGAGACGAGGGACAGGCTTGCCCTCTTCTGTTCCCCCTCTAGTGTCTGGTGGTGCATTTCAAGGAGTTCTTGTTGAATAGATAAGCATGTGAAGGTAAGGATGCTGCTTATATGGTTGGAAGGTAATTCAGTGAATGGTTTATGAAGCTTCATAAGTAAAGTAAGTGAGCAAAGGTATGGATGCTGCTTACTGGGTCGGATGAGCAGGTACGCTGTCCTGATTAATGTTATAAGGATATTTATAAGTAAAGTAAGTGAGCAAAGGTATGGGAGCTGCTTACTGGGGCAGGATGAGCAGGTACACTGTCCTGATTAACATTGTAAAGATGTTTATGCTGTGTTTAGAATTGACTACACTATGTCCAATTGTATTTAACAAATTTTGGTAATCAAAGTTATGTTATGGAAGTTTTAATAAAGGTCGTCAAATGTCATTCGGTGTGTTGTGTTTACTGAAGGGGACCGGGACAACTGCTGTTGCCCTCCATTGATCTGGCACAAAGCCTGTTTTGAGGCTAATATTGAATAACCTCTATAGAGGTTCTGACAAATCATGCTTTAGGCTGAGTAGGCAACCTTGTATGTCATCCATCCCAATAAACATAGTGCTCTTGATCTTAGATAGTTCCTTTCGGACTTGTTCATGGGAAACTGAGGGTGTGTAGTGCAGGTATCTGTTCTGAGAATAGTACAGAGGAAGTGGAATTTGTGTGTTAGCAGATGGTTATATCCTCTAGGTTTGAATATGTGATATTATTGACTTAGACCTGCACAGTTCTGGGCACTATTTCTGAGATTTCAAACATGGTTAAAATAGGCTTTATGGTTATCTTTGCCTAGTTCACTATTTTTACCTCATATCTGGCTTTGGTTGATTTTATCAGGCTTCAGAGTTCCTTGTTTAGCTTAGCAAGGACATTTTTTGGATATCTCAATTTAATTTTATTTTTACATGCAATGATTTATTTCTTTTATTTTAGCTTGTGCTTATATTAGAAACCTACCACATGGGTTTATTTTTGAATTTGGCATTATACTTATTTCTAAAGAGGGCAGTTGCAACTATGCAACTATTTACATATGCATATAATTTGGCAATGAAATATTCTGTACAAATGGTGGCATTTATTGAGGAAGAAGAAGCTTTAGAATTTTGCCAGGTCATCACTCAATTTCGGCAGATTAATGTTTGCATAGTTTTTGACTATCAAGATATTAGAGTATGCTTCAGGCTTCAGTCCTAACATAAATGTAACTGACTTGTGGCACAAATTGAGTTTGCAATTGATGGGGAGCAGAGCTTCTCCTACTGTGGTGAGGACCAAGTCCAGGAATTTATTGCCCATGGTTGGTGTGCAGATTAATTTGTCTAGAGAATTTATATTGATGAATCCCAGAAATCTCTGAGCATGCATGTTTGAGAATGTATAGTTCTCACAGATTATGAAGGGGATAGTTGAAGTCTCCTAGAAGAGTGACGATTGGTTTAATGCATAGGGACTCAATAT
This sequence comes from Protopterus annectens, assembly GCF_019279795.1. NCBI lineage: Eukaryota > Metazoa > Chordata > Ceratodontiformes > Protopteridae > Protopterus > Protopterus annectens. Next base: position 66,419,502 of record NC_056742.1, read on the forward strand.
TTATGTAGGGGGTATGTGCAGAGGAGACTGCAGAGTAGGGTCCTGTACTTAGTTATGATGTGATGTGGAGTTTTGTTTATAGTAAGCTGGACACAGGAATTCAAGATCATTATTGTGCCTAATGACTCTGGAGATGAGATTTTTTTTTCAGATTATAGAGAACCCCATGCCTTTAGTGCCTTTATTTAATACTGTGGGCCTGTTGTATGAGTGATAGGTATTGAAGGCCTGCACTGACAAATTGCTTTCTCTGATCTTAAACTAGATATCTGTGACAATATCTACATATTTCAACAGTTTCAAGGTAAGTCGTGCTTGTAAGGTATGGAATTGTTTGTTTAGGCTCCTAGCATTGAAACACAGTATCTTAATGTTGCCCAGATATTGTTTATTTATGTTAGATAAATAGAAGACTGATATTACCCAAAAAAGGCACTACAGGGATGGACAAGGTTTTAACCAATATACAAAAGCTGCATGGGAGAGAGATAGAGGCCATCCATGCCAAAGCAGCTTGTACTGTCTACCGTCTCCTCCTAGGCTGATATATGCTTTACCCCATTTTAATGACACCAGAAGTTAAGTCAACTGTTGAAGTCAATTATCTATTATTCATATTGCGGCATCATTCTCAGAGATGATAGAATGCTATTCAAGGCTAGGTTTATGAATGTCGCAGACAAATATTTTGAGAGTGCAGTCATGTCCTTTTTCATATAATCTGTGGAGGTAACTCGTGTCATTTATACCAATGTGTGCAATAACTGCATCATATGTGTACTTAAGGTGTAAGAAGTTGAGTGCTTACACGATGTGGTGAAGTCAGGCTCCTGAAAGGCGACTGACAATGACCTCTCATTGTACATCTTGGTGAGTAGCACATCAGAGTGTCTAACAGTGGAGTCACCTATAACAAGACTACTAAATTTGTCAAGGTTTGCTGTATGGGCTTTTGACTTGAAACAATGTGTCTCTTAGATGAATGTTTCAAAATGGGTGGTGCCTGTGTTGTGTATTTGTCAGGCTGCTGGGAGTACTTTTTTCTTATATTATGTTTAGGCAGCCTTTGTGGTTTAAGTATTTTATTTATTTATTTATTTGATTACCAGGGCAGTGTACTTATCAATACTGACCAATTTTAAGCTCGCCTAGATGAAACACAAAACATTTTGCAAACAATAAAATACAGAAATGTAAGTAATAACTGAATATTTCAGATTAATTGTATAGAAAAAAACTTTGTATATACATTCTAGTGAACAAGCACAGTGCAATGCACAATCAAGTAAACTGCAATGTACAATATATACATTAGTTGCTAAAGTGGATCAATCTTCAGTGACTCTTGAGAGAGGAGAAGAGATATGGAAAGGAGATAGGTTAGGTGATATGTCCTGTGTGAAAGCATAAGCATTTGGCTTGGATGAAAAAGTGCTTTTTGAGCTGCATTCTGAATTTGAAAGGGTTGATTTTTCTTAATGTCAATGAGGAGAGCTTGCCAAAGAGAAGGTGCCTGAGAGGAGAAAGCATGCACATTGCTGTGAAGTTTGGTTTGAGGTGTAATGAGAGTTGGTGTGGTTTGTGAGTAGTGTCTCAAGTTGTCTGAGGAGTTTTTTTCATGAAGTTTACCCACAAGGGGAGTAAATTTGTGGCACTGGAGTAGTTTTTACAGTTGGAATCCTAAACATAGATTAGATCTTTGTTTTTTGGGTAGCCATTTGTCTTTTTCTAGGGTGATGCAGTGATGCTTACAGAGGGCTGAGTTTGTAATAAATCAGAAGATTCTGTTAGAGAAAGTCTGGAGTGTGGCAATGCATTTCTTGGTGGAAGAAGCACAAACTGGCAGATTACTTTTAAGAGCCTCATCATGTATAGGTGTATGTGTTTGTCTAATAATAGTTGTTTGTGATTGGGGTTGTGTGGTGTTGTATGGTATTGACAACCTGCTTGTTATATGCTGTGGCAGCTTGAGAGATCTCAATTACATCTCTCACAAATTGTGTCATTTTATTTAAATACAAATTGGTTGTCAGTAAAAATGAGAAAACTGATGCATTGTCCCTGGATGTCCATTTCAACCAAGATGGCTACAGAAACTGCTGGTAAGTACAACTCCATGGTTTCAATTAATTACTTATGTGGACTAAAGAGGGGTAGTGACTATGAGGTTAGGAGTTGACCTACTGGAGTGTTATCTGTCTAAAACAAACAATCTAAATCTACACATGAGCAGTGCACCTCTTCTTGCAAACCTTTGACTGCTCCCGTAACTGCTTACTATTAGGCGCACTAGGAATTTTTGGGTTAAGTAATATAATCAAAGTTAAGGTTCTATGTGCCCACACCTGTACAATTCTATATTATTTCTTCGAACGGCCACATTCTCGAATGACATTTAATTAGAAATGCCATTTATCGAATTCATCCATGTGGGGGGCTGCACCCCAACACCCCCCCCCCACTAAATATATATACCATCTCCGAAATCACACTGCAGGGAGAAAGGACAAATTTCCTTATCCCTACCATAATGCAGTCTCAATCAGAATGGTTTGATGAATGGCATTTCTGATCAAATGTGATTCGACAATGTGGTCGTTCACTGAAATAATAGGAATCCCATCTATACAGTGTGCTGTTAAACATGGGTGCCACAAAATATGATCAACTTATAATAACACAGAAAAGCTAAAAATAATTAAACAAGCCCATTGGCCAATAGCAAAACAGCACTCTTCAAGGTTCTGTAGTAATCAAAGACCTATAAATGGCAAGGTTCTTTCCCTGCTTTTACTGGACAACAAACCAAGGCAATTTTTTTGATTACAATAAGTACCAAAAATAAGTACAGAGCTATCATAGATAACTGAGTAGGAATACAAAAAGGAGTTATGCCAGGTGTTTCAGAGTTGGTAGTTTGTGAAATCTGGTATAAAATTGTCACAATCAGTGGTGTAGTTATTTGAGTGAATGAGTTCTGACCAGTTGGTTCGACTCCTGAGACCCTATCTTTTAGAAAAGTTTTCTAAGGACTGAATCTAAGGTGCACAATGTAAGTGCTTTCTCTGTGGTTGTAAGTGATTGTCATGTTGCATATTACACAGCATGCTTTTCAGCGTATATCATTGACTTATAGGAGAGTAATAATTAAGAAAATCAGCTAACCTAAAAGGCAATAAGCAAAATAGCAAAAGAGTAGGGGAATGTAAGTAACTGTATAATAACAAGCAAATGATGGACAGTCTAATGATAGGATAATGACATGCTAATGATGTTCTTTGAAAACAAGCCAAAATTCATAGTTGTCAGGAGTGAAGTCACTCAAATAAATATGAATCATTATAAAGGCAAAAAATACATTTAAATATATGTGGTTGCAACTGGCAAATATGCTTGAGCACAGCAGCACTTAATGTCTATATGTTGCAATTTTTCACCTTGGAATGAATTGCAATCAAAAGTGACATGTGGATAGCAATACACCAGTTGAGGTGCTAGCAGTTGATGGATCATTTCCAATTTGATAGTGATATTAAGTGGTCACTGGCAGACATGCATGATCTTCAAACTTAATTTTAGAGACTGTGCTGACTTTCTGTACTAGTGGATACAAAAGTAAGTGTTGTTCTTGCTATTCTAGCTACAGAGACATTTTACAGACATACAGCGGACATCATGTGTAAATCAGAAGCATCAGCATGTGGCATACTCAAGAAGTTTCTTATTAAATTTATGTCACATCACACATGGATGGGCTTATTAGTTTCCATGACATTGCAGAGAATCAGAGCCACCATCATGTATGGCTTTTAGGGCATTGCCCACCTCTTAGTACTGCTGACAGCACTAGCTTGCACACATACAGCAAGGACCACACCAGGTGTCCAAAGACAACATTATATTAATGGGATGATCTATCATTTCATCAGCTTCCAGATTATCCCCCAGATTCTGCATGCCTTGCACGGCATGCAGGATTAGTGCAGGAGCTCCAGCAGGCAATATGTCTGCCATGCAATCCAGGAACAGCCTGCAGGGGTGTGCATGAGCGCTCCTGCACTAGTCCTGCACGGGCTAAGCCCCTGTATGCAAATCACCCCATTTGCAGGAGAAATCCATTCAAATGAGGTGAATTTGCAATCCAGGAAGCTTGAAACTGGCTGCGCAGGACTAATGTAATCTGCAGAAATGTACTCAGTAACCGAGTACAGGTCTGAAAAATCCAAAACGGAGCCATGACAGCTGCAAATAAAGGCTGCGTATCAGTTAGGAAGCATGGCAATGGCCAAGTATAAGGCCATTGGCATTGCAAACAGCCTAAAAAAAAATCTTTAGCTGATCTTGGCTGTTTAAGCGTAGGCCAGCAGCATGCAAATGGGATCGGGGGAAAATAATAAAATAAACCTAAAATAAGCATTCTAACTAAAATCACTATTCTGCCATGAAAGTCAATGGCAGGCAGAAGACAACATGGCCAGTGAGTAGTGGTTGCTAATGGGGGAGGCTCAGTGTGGGACATGTAACTATGCATTAGCAGGCAATCCTATGGAAATGAGGGGAATGATAGTGAATCCCAGTTTTCCCCAGCATGCTAGTCAGGCCCCAACAGTGTAAGAGTAGGAATAGCTTGGTGCAAGCCTATAAGTTAGCTGACATCATGGGGGGGGGGTGTCAGGCATACTGTAAGTGGATTGGAGCCCTGTGGCTCAGGTTTGCTCCTAGCTAAGTACATAAACCAAAAAAATGGACCAGCAAACAAGGCACATAAAAATAATGGAAAATACTTTAATAAAAGTATTAGGTTCAATTAAACAGACCGTTTTTGGCAATTACTTTACAGAGCATTCATCAGTGTTTGTATGTATACAGAAAAATAATATGGTCCAACAAAATTGAAATATATTAACATGTGAACCCAGACTTCAGGAAATCCTTGGTGACAGATGTTCATTTTCTTTTCGTAAGGGTAAAAATGTATCTGCTTTCTTTAATAATTTTAAACACTGCGATGCCAAAACCACTCACACTATACAGACTACATAATCAGGTGAACCTTTATTTGGATGTTTTCCTTGCTGACATTGCACATACTGTACCAAGTTACTTAAAACTAAAGGTTTTACCAGTCACAATACCCCTGAGGTATTTAATATTAAATTCTTTGCTAATTGCTCCTCTGACTGGCTCATTTACTTGGCTAAGTGCATTTGTTCTGCATTTTATGTTGGTCAAACCTCTAGACCATTGAAACTACGCACATCTGAGCATCTCAGTGACATCAGGAAAAAGAGGGAAATTAATGCTCTATATAAACATTCTTTAAATCATCATAATGCATGTTTCAGTTTCATCATTATTGATAAAATTTTGAGATCTAGAAATAATAAATTAGGTTGGCATGAGTTATTGAATACAATGGAGAAAAAATGGATTATTAAACTTGGTGGGCTCTTTAAGCCTGGTCTCAATGAACATTTGTAATGAATCACATGATTCAAGGAATTTCTTATATATAGGTTCTTTTTCTGTATACATTCAAACACTGATGAAGGTTCTGTAAAGTAATTGCCGAAACCGGTCTGTTTAATTGAACCTAATACTTTAAGTATTTTCCATTATTTGTATGTGCCTTGTTTGCTGGTCCATTTTTTGGTTTATGTACTTGCTCTTTAGGACCCTGCAGCTGCCGTACTCGCAGAGGCTGCTTCATTCTCTGTTCCTGTTTTCTCTCTGCGTTGGCCTGTGGCACCTCCTGCTTTTACAGCAGTATTTGGATTACTTTTTGGTTCCTGGACCGGGTTTAATTGGGAGTCTACTGGATTTCATGTTTCTACTTCATTTGATTCAAAGTGGTTTAAAATTATAAAGGTACTTTTTTTTCCTCCATGTTTCAACATTGGGAAATGGCGTTTTCATTTCCTTTGGCCTTTAAGCCAGCATTTCAGCAGGAAACTTTGCCAATTAGAGGTTCTTTATGTTACTTTGACTATGTTAGTTTTGTATTTGACTTTGGATTCAGCATGTGAGCTGATTTATTTTCATCTAAGGGTTGCTGACATTTTCACCATGTCAGTGTGAATGCAACTGCCAATGATTTACATCTCAGGTGCATCAGGGCTCATTTTCATCTAAGGGTTGCTGACGTTTTCGCCATATCAGGGTGAATGCAACGGCCATTTATTTTCTCAGTTGTATCAGGGCTCCGTTTTTGTGACTGATTTCAAAGGATTTCATGCTGCTGATGTTTTTTTCTAACAAATTTGACTTGGTTAAGCATTATGATTCTCGCCATGATATAGCGAGTGGAACTGGAAGCAATTTACAGTTCAGCCATTTTGTGGTCTTGTTTTGGTACAGGTTTGAAAGAACTTATGTTGCTGACTGTTTTTTTCCATCAATGGATATAGTTTAACATCTATGCCATCAGGATAATATCGGATATAGTTTAACATCTATGCCATCAGGATAATATCATTGGAAGTATTTTTCACTTTCTATCGACATCTTTGAACTATTGGGAGCTGTGTTGGTCTTCAAACATCATTGTATTATGTTTATATTAAGTATTAATACTATTTGATAATATATTTTTTTCTTTTTTTGGTTCACTATTGCCATTATATTCTACATATGCCAGCTTTTATGCTAATTTTCAAGCTCATGAGGGAATTCATGTTGGATGCTTTTTGTAGACATTATATTCAGTACTAAGGTTATTATTGTGTCACTTTATTGACCTCTTTCAAGAGACCATTGATGCTGGGATTGTAAGCTTCATTATTTAAAAGTCATGCTGTACTATTTTTGCTCATTGGTACTATCAGTTTACCATCCAAATTATGATATATAATCTTTGGGATTATTTAGGCAGCATATCTGTCATGCTTTTGTCAACCATTTTATAATTATAAGCATTATGCCATGCATCTTCTGAACAATTTATGTTGGATGCTTTTTATAGACATCACACTCAGCACTAAGGTTACTATTGTGTCACTTTATTGGCCTCTTTTAAAAGACCATTGATGCTGGGATTGTAAGCTTCATTATTTAAAAGTCATGCTGTACTATTTTTGCTCATTGGTACTATCATGTTTACTATCTAAATTATGATATACAATCTTTGGGAGTATTTAGGCAGCATATTTGACATGCTTTTGTCAACCATTTTATAGGTATAAGCATTATGCCATGCATCTTTTGAACAGTAATTGACATAGTTATTTACTTATTTACTAATTCTATTAGGCATTTTCATGGGTTTCATACCTTAGGTATGCAATTATTGTGCATCTTAAGGAAATATTGCTGTTATATGCAAGATAATTGTTTTTTATTTTGGAATCATTAATATCACATATGCTATCGACAAATAGTGTTGTACATTGTTGTCTGAACCAATTGTAATATATTTGATGATGTTTAAGCATTATGTTATACAACTTTACTCCATATTTGATTTTTTTTGTGCTTCACTACTCCCACACAGCTAGCTAATCCTGTGGCACCATTATTCCAGTAATGATTTTTCATTGTTTTGCACAATTTAACAGGTTAGGTTTAGACACAGTTAATAGGGTATTTATTTCATATACATATTCTTTCTTTCTATATTTCCTAATCTATGATACCAAGGTGGCTATTGTTCATTTGACCCATTTTTTGATTCCTATATTATTATCCACAGAACATAATCTCTCCTTTAATGGTATTATATTTAATAATTGGGTTATTATTTTTTATATTATTTTTTTATATATATATTTCCTTCTATTTTCACATTTAGATTTCAGAGTCTGTTGTGATGGATTTATTGTTCCATGATTCTAGTCTATTATCTTGAACTCAAATTTGGGTAACTTCATTTATATTCTTTCACAATATTTGAATTGATGTTCCGTTTGGGCATTTGATTTTATCTGGCCATTTTTTAGGCTCACCTCTGTTAATTTGGTCGCTGTAAGCACCATATACCTCCATTTCAATTTTGAAGTAAGTGATATTTGGACCAAGTGAAGCACCTGTTTTTTTGGCTTATTGGCTCAACCAGGACCGGCAAATGATTTATCTTATGAACACCAATTATTTTGGAGGCACTCATATATTCTGCAGTTTTCTATAACTATCCTAATCATATTGCTTATTGATCCTGGTTTGGACAGGCCAATATTTCTTCCTAGATTTGTTAGTAATCCATTTCTGGGTATTTTTTGTCAATACTATTTTCACGAGTGACCATGAAACTACACCAGTTGCTCACAGGTCTGTCTGCCGATATAGATGACCTTTCAGCTTTTGGACTGGATCCAGCTGGTGAACGAATGGATAATTTTGGTGCTGCAGCAACCAATGACAGTTGTGAAAATATTTTTTCAAATTTAAATAAACATATGAGAGTTTTACGTAACAATGTATGGCACTATAAGCTCTTCCGTGCCTACTTACTTAAAGGAATAAGCCCACGGGGGCTGAGGATACATACACAACCTTTGGTGAATTCCCCCGATGAACTCTTGCTCAAACAATGGAGTGAGGTTCAACAAGAAACATCTCTCAAATTTGTTGAAATATTGGCTAATTACCACAATAGAATCATAGAACAAGAAATCTCATCTATTACTTTGCTTAGTGAACAGGGTAAGGAATTTGAGGGTCAGACTATTTACACTGACAGTATCGAAAATTTGAGCAAGGAATTACTCACATTAGAATCCCAGTTGAAAGAAAGGAAAAAGAAAAAGTTTCACAGGGATCTTGATGATTATACTAAAGGTGACCCTTTTAATTTTGAAAACAGAGCCAAACATGTCCGTTTCATTGCCCATAACTAGACCACCCCCAAAAGGAAACGGACAAAATCTATTCTTAAAAAAGGCACATCTTCAAACACAAATACTGATACTTCAGCTGATGATTATTCATCTTCTGGTCCAGATACTGACTCAGGGGGTGCCACAGGATCACCAGCATTAAAAAGAAGCAACTCTACAATCACGCAGGGTTTACACGTAGGAGGAGGTGGGGCAGAAAACATAAAGGTTGTAGACAATATGGAAACTCTATTGCAAATGTTTGTGACAAAGTGAATAATGTTAACATCACCAAAATTTCATCACATGTTCTCTCCTCCTCTGAAATTGGGATCTTGCATAAAGGATTATCTTTCATCTCTGGCTTTTTTGTTTCAGAAGAAAGTTTTGCTCAGGATATTATTTCATTTTGTAGAACGCTTAATTTAAAGCTATTTTTTCAGGATCAACAACCATCAAAGATCTCTGAATTCAAATACCACAGATCTTCTTTCATGCCACCTATGAATCACCATGTTTCCATGTTTCAACAAGCTATGTTAAAAGAACTTCATTTCCATTCAAGATCTATTCTGCCCTCATCAAATAATGTGTCTAAAACATGTATGGAGAATATCACTAATCTAGACAACAATTATGAGTTGGTTATTATTGGTGCTGATAAAGGAGGTTCAATTGTTATTTGAGAAGAAACTAGAGAAGAGGAGAGAGTCAAACTGGACTTTCCTAGACTTGGAGAAAGCATATGACAAGGTCCCAAGAAAGCTGATCTGGGCAGTACTGCGGTGGTTTGAAGTCCCAGAAACATTGGTAGAATTAGTACAGGCTATGTACAAGGACCCAGTAACTCGAGTACGAACAGTGTTTGGCCTCACTGAGGGGTTCCCAGTGGGAGTGGGTGTACACCAGGGTTCAGTTCTGAACCCACTGCTGTTCATACTGGTAATGGACTACATCAGCAAACAGGTTGGAGGGGTCAGAGCAACAAACCTGCTGTATGCAGACGATGTGGCAGTACAGGCAAACTCTGATCTAGAACTTCAGCAAAGGATAGGAGAATGGAATGCAAATCTGAAGGCACATGGGATGAAACTAAGCACAGATAAGACAGTGGTAATGGCAGCAGATTGGGGAAATCAGAAGAAGCTGAGAATAGAGCTAGACGGGAAGATAGTGGAACAGGTAAACAGCTTCAAGTATCTGGGAGGGGTGGTTGAGGAGAAGGGTAGTCTGAATGAACAGGTGAAAGCTAGAATCAGAGGGGCTGTAGCCAACTGGCATAGAGTATCAGGTGTAGTATATGACAGAAGAATGCCAAAGAAGCTGAAAAGTAAGGTGTACAAGACAGTGGTACGACCAGTACTACTGTATGGTACAGAAAACTGGGCAGTAAAGGCAGAACAGTTGAAGAAGCTAGAGATGATGGAAATGAAGTGCCTGAGAAAGGTGGTAGGATGCACACTGCAGGACAGGTGAAGAAATGAGGACATAAGAGCATAAGCCAAAGTAGCTCCAATTGCAGAAAAGATCAAAGAAAACAGATTACGATGGTATGGGCACATTTGTAGAAAAGCAGAAGACAATCTGGTGAGGAAGATTTGGGACAGACAGGAAGAAGGTAAGAGGAAGCGAGGGCATCCAGCAAAGAGGTGGATGGATTGTGTGAAAGGCATGAGTGTTGAAGAAGTCAGGGGAGTGGCACTGAATCGAGAGAGTTGGTGACAGTTAATATGATACCCCAACACCATGTAAATGGGGAAAAGAGGATGATGATGATGATGAATTGTTGTTCAGAATATCTCATAATATGATCATGAAGCATTCAGCCAGTTATCTAATGCACGTTATTATTCTGAATTATCCATGGATCCCACAACTATTTTTAAAAAACAGATTATTTTCTGATAGCTGTTGAAGAGGGGATCATTACAAAAAATATACAGTTCCAACTTACCATTACCAATCCCTGCCCACAATACATATACTTTCTACCTAAAATTCATAAGATCTTCACAACCCCCCCAGGCAGACCCATTGTTTCTGGCAAAAATTCATTAGCTGAGCCACTTCCTTTCTTTTTGACTAAACATTTACAGCCTCTTTTACAATGTGTCTGAGCTAGGATCAGGGACACTACTGAATTTCTTCAAATAATTTCAGACACACAACTTGAGCCAGATTGGTTACTATGCACCTTAGATGTCAAATCATTATATATGAACATTCCACACTGGGCCAGTTTGGAAGCTTTGGAATTTTGGCTCAGTAAGACAGAACTATATAGGCCAGGTTTTAATACTCTTTTGTTGTGTTTGAAGGAACATGTACTGACTAAGAATGTGTTTTTCTATAAGGGAAAGTGTTATTTGCAAACAAAGGGGACAGCCATGGGGGCTTCTTTCGCACCCATATACGTGGATTTATTCATGGCGTATTTTGAAGAACAGGTCATTTATGACAGATCTCACAATATTTATATTGATGAGATGGACATTTGGCGTAGGTATCTAGATGATTGCTGGTTGGTATGGAGGTCAGATAGTGAATATCTCTCAGAATTTATAACTTATTTGAATGATAATAAATGGGGAATCGAATTTTCTGTCAGCTTCGATAAAAATAAAATTATTTTTTTAGATGTTTTGGTTTGCCGCACATCAGATCATACACTGTCTACAGAAATTCACCGGAAATTCCCAAAAATAATTCACTACTCCATGCCTCCAACTTCCATCACCCACACATTTGCAAAAACATTCCCAAATCTCAGTTCATGTGTATCAAACGCATTTGTTCTGATCAAGACACATACACACGTTTCAGGGATGATCTTGTACATAGATTTCACGATCGTGGATATAAATTGGGTCATCTTGTACATACCAAACACATTGTTGACAGCATGAAACGTGAAGAGTTATTACAATACAAGACCAGTCATAAATCCAACTCCGAATCTCCCAGATTCATCACCACTTATGGACGTAACACCAATAAATTGATTAATATGGTCCAACAAAATTGGAATATGTTAACATGTGAACCCAGACTTCAGGAAATCTTTGGTGACAGATGTTCATTTTCTTTTCGTAAGGGTAAAAATGTATCTGCATTCTTTAATCATTTTAAACACTGCAATGCCAAAACCACTCACACTATACAGACTACATTATCAGGTGAACCTTTATTTGGATGTTTTCCTTGTGGACATTGCACATACTGTACCAAGTTACTTAAAACTAAAAGTTTTACCAGTCACAATAACCCTAAGGTATTTAATATTAAATTCTTTGCTAATTGCTCCTCTGACTGGGTCATTTACTTGGCTAAGTGCACTTGTTCTGCATTTTATGTTGGTCAAACCTCTAGACCATTGAAACTACGCATATCTGAGCATCTCAGCTACATCAGGAACAAGAGGGAAACGAATGCTCTATATAAACATTCTTTAAATCATAATGCATGTTTCAGTTTCATCATTATTGATAAAATGTTGAGATCTAGAAATAATAAATTAGGTTGGCATGAGTTATTGAATACAATGGAGAAAAAATGGATTATTAAACTTGGTGTGCTCTTTAAGCCTGGTCTCATTGAACAGTTGTAATGAATCACATGATTCAAGGAATTTCTTATATATAGGTTCTTTTTCTGTATACATTCAAACACTGATGAAGGCTCTGTAAAGTAATTGCCGAAACCGGTCTGTTTAATTGAACCTAATACTTTTATTAAAGTATTTTCCATTATTTTTATGTGCCTTGTTTGCTGGTCCATTTTTTGGTTTATGTACTTGCTCTTTAGGACCCTGCAGCTGCCGTACTCACAAAGGCTGCTTCATTCTCCTTGCTCCTAGCTAAGCCCAGCTAAGCAAGGGTGTGTGTCTGAGTCTGCCTAGCACTCTTTACATTGCCTAAGCAGATGTGCGTGCCACGCACCAGGTTTTAAAGGTATACAAAAAAGTTAAACCAGGAAAATAGCAGCTCTGTGCACATTTCAGCACTCTGTTTGTGCAGCACACCCCCAGGCTTAAACAGGAAGGCAATGGGAAAGGAAAAAAGTAGTAGGAAGGTAATCTAGGAGAGCTAGCATAGCTGGCAGGTGAAATGTATCAGAATCTGCCAATTACACAGGCAGCAGACCAGCCCAGCCCAGAACACTACTATAACATATGCAAACACCTTCCCCTCTGGTTTTTCCCACACTCTACATCACCGGTGTATACAAGCGGGGAACTTTTAACAAACAAAACAACAAAATGATAGGGTCTGCAATAGCTATCATATAACATGTGAAAGAGGCTGAGGGTGGTGAGGATGTGAATGCTGTCCACCAACCCACATTGAGGAGATGGAGAAGAGTGTACACACCCAGGGTAACCTACCAGGGGCTACATGAGCTGGAGATAGTGGAGTGCTATAGGGTGGACAGGGACCTCCTACAGCAAATTGTTGAGCTGTGCCGGCCATGCCTGACACATAGAACTAACAGAGGGGAACCCATCCCAATGGATGCCAAGGTATGTGTTGACCTAAGTATACTAGCTACGGATACCTTCCAAAGGCCAACTGGGGGATCTCACAGGCATCAGCATCCAGGGTACTCCACCAGTTCTTGAATACCATGTCGGCACATGTCGGTGAGCACATATATTTCCCCAACACCCGTGAGGTGTTGGCCAACAATATACAACTGTTCCACCAAATAGCAGAATACCCTGAGGTAGTGGGTGCTATATACTGCATGCACAAATGCTTCAAAGCACCACCTATGAGTGGGGTAGCATCTACATCATCCACAAGGGCTTCCCCTCCATCAACTGGCAAGTCATGTGTGATGCCCAGGGCATAATAATGAATGCGTGGGCTGACTGCCCTGGAAGCTATCACGATTCCCACATCTGGCATCTGATGCAACTGTACCAGAGATTTGCTAATGGAGACATTCCTCAAGGTCACCTAGTTGGGGATGCTGGATATGCACTGGAGCCGTGGCTGATGACAACCAACAGAAATGCACACACACCAGAACAAGAATTCCATAATAAGGCACACACACAGATCAGAATTATAGTAGAGCATGTGTTTGGAATGCTCAAGTCACAGTTTCAGTGCCTGGACACATCTGGTGGAGCCTTGCAGTACTCACCAGCTACATGCTACACAATATGATCCTGAGGAAACAGTTGCAGCAGGAACAGCACGGGGTAGGCACACAGCCCACCACCATTGCCAAGGCCTGCACAGGCACAGAGTGACTCAGAGGAGGAACAACCTGAGCCTGCCCCAGTAGGCAGAAGGAGGCATGCCCAATATGCCCTGGGCTTGACAAAGACGCAACGCATAGCACATACACTGACACAGGAGGGACCCAGGGAATAACACCTCTCTCTGACTTTCACATACAGTAAAAGGGATGCCAAACATGACACTACCTGTGCTAAACCATGTGTAGGTTGTGTTCATAGGCAGCCCTGCAGCACCACCCTCAATAGTGGGACACCCACAAGGTAAGTGACTCACACATGCCAGTCAGGGGGGATTCACAGCCAGCAGGACAGGTGTAGAGAAATATAAACAAAGGCTGGTCTATGGCTTCTGAATGATGCCTATAGGTAAGCCCCCCTTAAGGCCTACACAGACAAACTTCAGCAGGTCAGGCAGTGGGTTGTTAGTTCTGAAGGGTAGGAAGTCAGAAACTAATATGTAGGTAAATCAAAGCTAAGATCTGTAGTACACTGGTATGCCTCTAGTGAGCATGATAGGTTAGAATACAGACTGAAATGTAGTACCTGACATACCAGTACAGTTATAGCAAATGTGTGCAAGTGTCAGGTGTGCCCTCCCATCCTATGTAGTAATGTAATAACAGTCAGGTGTGCCCCCCAATCCTGTGTAGAAATGTAGAAATAATCAGGTGTGCCCCCTGTTATCCTTTGTAGACATGTAGTAACAGTCATGTGTGCCCCCTCAATCCTGTGTAGAAATGTAGAAATAGTCAGGTGTGCCCCCCATCCTACGTAGAAATGTAGTAACAGTCAGGTGTGCCCCCCCAATCCTGTGTAGAAATGTAGAAATTGTCAGGTGTGCTCCCCCCATCCTATCTAGAAATGTAGTAACAGTCAGGTGTGCCCCTCCAATCCTGTGTAGATAGGTAGAAATAGTCATGTGTGCCCCCCCAATCCTGTGTAGGAATGCAGAAACAGTCAGGTGTGCTCCCCCCGACCCTATTTAATTATGTAGTAATGGTCTGGTGTACCTTCCCAATGTGATGTACACACGTCATAACAGTCAGGTGTGCCCTCCACAGCTCTATGTAGAAATGGAGTAACTTGTAAGTGTAGGTCTAATACCAGTGGAGCACAGATGCACAGAGGTGGCCAAGGTAGCAGGATAGATTGTAGCATCTGCACAATATGCAGGTATATGTGTTAGGTTGGTGTGTGTCCCATATCGCGTGAGAGTGGTTGGTATGTATCCATGTTAAGGTAAGCCTGGTGGCCATTGCCCACTACTGCTGATCACAGGGACAAGTCCTCACAACTGCAGTGCCATACACAATACCCATCAGTATAACACAAGCCAGCAGTAAGCCATTGCAAATGTATGGTGGTAATATGTGTCACCATCTGAAAGACTGACATGGCATGGCTGTTGTTTTACATATACAAGCAGTACACAGGGAAAGTACCCCAGACATACAGTATATGCCACTGTGAAATGGACACACCCATGGAAAAGTACATACAGGTATGCATCATATTATTTGGTCCTGTAGTAGGGGATACTGTTGTTGCCTGCCCAAACACTTGTAGATCACAAAGGAGGTAGGACTGATGCATTGGAAACAGCTGATGCATCTGCACATGCAAGTATAACTGGAATGCCCAATGCATATCTGTGTGTCAGATGCAAGTAGTATAAATAGCACACATGCACCGAGCTCATGCAAACACCACCCACAGGCACCTCTCTGGTCATATCCCTGCTGTGCGGAATGGGTACAGTAAGACCCCACCTGTATATGGCAATAGCAGAAGACTGCAGCATGCAATGCAGGTGTCCCATGCAGGTGTGCCCCTAGTGGTAGGTAGCAACCTGCCAGTATCCACACCATGTGAGCAAGAGTGTTAGGAGGTATTGGCATGAACACCTATCACACCTACCCTGTCACCCCAGGGGAATATACTGTATGGTGGTCTGGGACTGTAGGACAGACAGAATGCAACAACCTGCCACATGTGGCATGCAGCAACACCTAATGCCCCACAGGCATCTGCCAAAGGCCTGTGTCTCACATGTACTGCCAATGCATGTTATGTCATGGACACCCAAAAAACATAACACACTCCACATAAGCCATACGCAGGGCCATGTGGACAAAGCAAAGTAAAATGTCTACCATGTCCCACTGCATGAACTATGGACCAACACTAACACACACCTGTGTTGGGGTGATACCCTTAGGGAAAGTATCATAGAATGTATGCATAATGTACAGAAGAGGTCAGAATAACAGAGGGGGGGGGGTTGGAGCATGGGCAGCATGGAATGCGCAAGGTCTGACACCAGGCTATGTGCACACAACTATCCTTGACTGCAAACACATACATGGGTGCCTACACACCTGCCCGTAAACCACAATAGGGTAAATGTCTTGATCCATGGCCCCTGCCCCTGGCTGACCTGTGCGAATCTGTACAGCTGTAAGGCATTGCCACAGCAAGATAAGCACATACTGTCATGCTGATGGGCGTACAAGTATGGGATCCTCTGCCAGTAATGTACCAAGGTGCTGAACCGGATAGACAAACCCAGCGCCAAGTGTCTGCAGCTCCCCCTCCAGAATGACATAACTTACCATGAATACATAGGTGTCTGCCCACAATACCAGAGACAGCCGCAGTCAGCTTTGTCCCCCAAGACATCACTGTGAGCAAGAATGCCCACCTGACAGTACACAAGGACAGAAAACATCACGGTGTATAACAGTATGCGTCTGATTATCTCTGCTTACAGCAGTACCATGCAGCTGAAGCAGCACAGACACAATCACCTACAGTACACACTATCCCCTACACAGTTTGTCCCTGTATTGTGAAAGGATCGACGGATACCCTGCAGAAACAGTATGCCACCTGTAGGTGTACAACACAAAGGCCTGCACTGCAGTACAAACTACCCGGACTCTCTCCACACATTCAATACAGATGGGCATACTGGGCATGCTCACACACTTAAACAAAGGAAGGCGATGTCTGCAAACACCAGTGGACCAGACATATCTGTCAGTCACAGATGTTATTGCAGACACTCCTCAGTATGCACCACTCATGCTTTGCACACACAGTGGATAGGAATACAGACATATATCTAAGGACAACACAATATAATAAAGGTAGACATACATAGGTGTGTAGAAGAGGGTGACTATGATAAGGAGCCATCCAGGTCTGTCTCACTCACCACACAGCCAAAGGGCCACAACCACATGAGGTTCAGATGTCACTCACTGTAGATACTAGCCACCGGTATCTGTCAGAATTACAGACTATGTGGTGCAAGTGCTAGCTGTGCAACATGACTGTACAAGGAAGTAGTCATCTAGCAGCTGTATACACATACCTGTGAAATATGACCCTGTGTGTACCTGCATGTGGTGTGTTAGCCTCTATATGAATGGGTTATGACCCATGCACACACACTGCCCTCCCCATGGCCCTGCTATGACAAGCCTGCTGAGGTCATCCACTGTGAAATACACCTTTGGGAGAGTTGTAACCCAGTAATCTCTGTGGCATGTCTTATAAATATGTACTGCTGTAGTGTGATAAACTAGTTAGGTAGGTGTTCCCATCCCAGACATGGCAAGTGTGTGTGTGTGTGTGTGTGTGTCTGTCTGTCTGTGTAGAGAGCAATTCTTTTTAGGGTAGTCACATTCCCTACAATTCAAATGCTCTACTTTGGTAAGGCTGCTGATGTCATCCTCCTAGAAATACACCTCTGGGAAGGTTGAAGACCAGTAATCTCCATAACATGTCCCGTAACTGTGTACTGCTGTCGTGATAAAATTGTTAGGTAGGAGTTCTAATCACAGACTTGGAAATTGTGTGTGTGTGTGTGTGTGTGTGTGTGTGTGTGTGTGTGTGTGTGTGTGTGTGTGTGTGTGTGTGTAGAGCAATGCATTTTAGGATATTCACACTCAGTACAATTCAAATGTCTTACTTTGGATATCCTGCTGATGTAATTCACTGTGATGTACACCTCTGGGGAAGAGGCACTCCAGCAATCCCTGTGGTGCATGCTATAACAGCATCATGTTGTAGTGCGATATAGAACTCTGGCAGGGGTTCTATTTCCACACATGACAATTGTGGATGTTTTGTGTGTAATTCTATGTCTGTGTAGGGAACAAAGCATTTTAGGCTAGTCACACTCAGTCCACATCAAATGCCCTACTTTGGCAATCCTGCTGATGTCATTCACTGTGAAATACACCTTTGGGGAAGGGCAATTCAACAATCCCCTTTGGGTGCCCTATAACGGCATCATGCTCTGGTGTGATATAGAAATCTGGTAGGAGTTCTATTCCCACACATGGTAGTTGTGGCTATTTTGTGTGTGTTTCTATGTCTGTGTAGGGAGCAATGCATTTTAGGCTAGTCGCACTCAGTACAATTCAAATGCCTTACTTTGTCAATCCTGCTGATGTCATTCACTGTGAAATACACCTTTGGGGAAGGAGTTCTTCATTAATCTCCACAGTGTGTCCTGTAATGGTGTAGTGCTGTAGTGTAATATACTAGTTAGGTAGGAGATCTAATCCCAGACATGATGTGTGTGTGTGTGTGTGTGTGTGTGTGTGTGTGTGTTTGTCATTCGTATCCTGTGTGGAGGTGGGTGTAAATGTATAACAAATGGACTCAATGTGGAGCAGGTTTTGCAAACTTCTTATATGGTGGGCCAAGTATATATCACAATGTCCACAGTACAGGGATAACAGATGTGAAATAGCCGAGAGGCCAGGATGCAAATCCATACCTCTAAATGTGACATCAATGCCAGATGAACAACGTCAGCAATCCTTGTATTACCCAGGGAACAGTCTCAACACATATCTCATACACACACACACACACACACGCACTTGCCTAGGCAACATCCACTATGTTGGTAGTACCCTGCATAATGCACACTGACAGTAACCGTGGTGTGATTGCAGTGGGCTACCGAGGGCAAAGCACCCTGTCCATCAGTTCAATAGGCATGTACATGCCAGCAGTGCACCTCCCGCATGTTCCCACTAGACACCTGCAACACCTGTGGTGCCATCAAATGTGACCCACATAGGACATGCCATGCCTGAAACACAAGCCCTCTATGGACAGATGCCACTGATACCAGGGAATACCGGTATCATGCTATCAATGTAGGTGCAGGGTCAAACTGCTGTCCATTAACAGATCCAGCCACATGAGGCTAGGACTGGAACATCTGATTATAACAATCTGTGTACACAACATGGGCCAGACACCCCAGATGCAGTTCCACATGTCACTGTACATGGATGTGGGAGGTGTGCACATCCCAGACTCTGTCCATATCATGGGCTAAGGAACATGTACATGGCAAGCAATGCACAGCATAGGCCACACACAATAGTCACCCAAGTGATTGGATGGTGAATACAATACCCATCTGTGTGGGCAACTCCAGACACTACACCCCTGAGCCACATTGCAGACCATTGTCATGTGGCCTGATGCCAAGGTATACCCATCACCTAGCCTTGTATAGCCATCTGGCACCATTGACCACAACACACCAGTGAAGCAGTGCACCCATGCATGTCAGTACTGGCACCCATGTCTGTGTGTGTTTGGTGTATGATGCATATGACCACATTCACAATCACTACAACCCCCATTGGCATACTGAAGCATGCTTTCTAATGTCAGACACCTACACATACCCTTTGCACATATAACCTCTGTATGACCCCTGTGGTGCATGTGATACCTGCACAGTACTGTGTTGTGGCAATCCCACTAGTGATGAGTTGTATTCCTGGTCCTGCCAAGTGTGTCAATGTCTGTGTGTTCCTGTGAGAGTGTGGCTGTGTTGACGCTGACACCTGTTCATGCGGAGAGGCACTTGTACTACATCTACCACATAGCTACCATATCCCTCTTGCAGATGTCTCTCACCATCACAGATGCATTCTGAGGGCTCCCCAACATGTAACCTATGTGGCGCATCCAATGACTGCATGGACATTTGATACCCTATACTAGTAGGTGTGTGACACACACATGCTTAAGTTTTACTCTTCCACCCTTCCCTGGCTTTTCTGTGCCTCTGTCTGCCTCTCTCACTCCCTCCCTGGTGGATTTGGGGACTTACACCTACATTGCTTAGGCAGCAGCATGTGTATTTTAAGTGATGCTCAGGATCAGCTGATGGCCTCTGCATGAATTACAGCCCTCCTCTAGCTGATTGCATGTTGAACAGCTGTGGTAACATTCCCATAGCCAATTTCATGGAAACACACACCAATATCTAGGAACATCATGTTGTTGTTGGGTCTTTCATTATCTTTGAGCAGGAACTCAATCTGTTGTTTGGCAAACAGCATCTCAGATGGATTGGGGATTTACCTCTAACAAAATACACTGTGGAAACAGGCCAACACACAGGATGGTTATGTGCCTGAATTGACTACAGACTGTAAGTTCTGCTATACTGCATTTGGAATCATGTTAGTTTAAAAGTGTGTGTGTGTGTGGATATGGCTGTCCTACATGTATTCATACCTGCCATGTCAGTACTATGTTTATGAGGGAAACCAATCTGTAAGGTCATCTGCAAACTGGCCAGTGTATGGTGCCTTTTGTTTCGGGTGTTACCCACAGAGCACCTATCTGTGAACTGCAGAAGGTAGTGTGAGGATTGCAGTCTGCAGATGGTGATAGCTGTGAGTTACTGACTTCATATCCCTCATGGGACATATGTTGCAACAAACCCTGTTACAACAGTAAATGCATAAGGTTATCACAGCAACATGTCAATATTGGCCCTGTGTATGTGCCTCCAGCCACAACCCTGTCAACCTTTGTATATATGTCATTCAGTAAGGTGTGCATATGTGCTGTACACCATAATTAATGCCATCATATCTGATAACAAAACAAAAACCACAATCCAGAAAAACACCAGCGCAGGAGCCCAAAGGTGAGATTTGCAGAAGATTCCTTTATTCCATATACAACATACGTTCTGGTACCTCGGCAATTCGCCTTCTTGGAACATTTTACCATCAGAATACATCTTCCTTTTAAATGCTTACCAATTAAGCAATTAACCATTAAACCATCTCACATTTTTACTTAATCATAACACAATTCATTAAATACTAACAAGTTGAATACTTTTACAAATTTTTAATACTTGCATTCTTCCCCAAAATATAAATATGGGCTCCTGCGCTGGTGTTTTTCTGGATATCTGATAGCAAGCCAGTGAGATATCAAACTGCTACACATGTTATGTATAGTATGGGTTATATTTGATGACATAACCTGGACATTCTGTGGTTGTGTGTACAGTACTGAGGTCTGTGTACTTATGGTAATTGCCAGCAGTGTGTGTATTTTTAATATGTACCTTGGCCTGTATACAGACTGTGGTAGATGTCATTGTTCTTGGTCCTGTTCTAGCTGATGTTACATGCTGCTGCACTTTATGTTACCCTATCAGCTGACATGTTTGTAAGGCCATGCATGCACATGTCCCATACCACAGACAGGCATTGGAGCACACTGTGTAGTGGCCCAGTACATGTAGGGTTAGTGTGTGAGTGGCACATATGAGTTTGGTGTTGAACAGATAGTCCATATACTGTAATAATACGCTAGCATACCATATGTGGCTGTGGTTGTGTTCACATTGGTTGTGGTAATGCACTTTCACACAGGTGTATGTTCCTCTGTCCTGTGGCATGCCTGTAAAGCCTGCTATATATGCAGGTACATGTGCATTCCCCCATAGGAAATGTAGGCCAGTGTTGAGCCGGACTGCCTGTAGCTTGCACAGTGCTTTGTTACATGCCTAACAGCTTAGTGTACATACCCAGTGAGATGTAATGTCTTGATCCTTGCCAGATGTACTGCTGCCAGGCCACCATAACAGTCATGTATGTCAGACAGAGCAGTGGGATGCTGTACAAATGTATGTCAGTATCTAGTGGGTAGTATGTGGCCATGGCACCTCTGCACCAGCAGTTATTATGTGGCAGGACAGGCAGGGATGTCTGAATGCATAACCTACAGGGGCAAATGTATATCAGTAGTTACATGTTATACCCATCTACATGGCTGTTAACATCCACATTGTTAGGATTGGACCACATGTCCTGCACTAAGGGGTTATATGTATACCTCTGGACTGTCCAGAGTTTGTCAGACTGTCCACATATATTGGCTATTATCTCTGCTGTAGTCCACAGGAGTATTACATGCTGGCAGTGGTACTGTACTATGATGTCCCAAGGATGTCTGTCAGTAGCCAATGGTGCACATGTTAAAAGCAGATGTGACCTCCAACACACACCATGTCTGTAAAGACACTCCCTATTACAGTAGCAATAGTCTACAAATATACCTGCTATATGTACCTGACATCCCCTTTCACTATGACGTTGGGACTGTAGGACCTGAGGTAGGGCTACACTCCATGTTCAGGACATATGGGAAAAATATGCACATATAATTATCTAGATATCTATATAGACATACACATATACATATCGACATACATAGATGAAAATGTATATGTACATAACTATACAAATAAACACCCAGATATATACATATACAGAGCAATATATGTCTACACATATACAGATAGAGATACATATGCACATATACATATGGATAGCTACATATATATTGACAGTACTAGGTAAATCAGAATAGATATGTATGCACATATAGTTATTGGCATCTACATATATACCAACATAACTAGGCATATCTGTACACATAGGATGTGCATGCATATATAGCTATATATACATATATCTATATATACATATATGTATATATATATATATATATATATATATATATATGTATAGGAGCTCTACAGAATCCTGAAAGCCCAAAATCCTAAAGGCCATCAGGGGTGAGCTGCCTTAAGGTATATGGATGCACATTACCATACAATCCACCTTGATTAAATGCAGGCCTACTGCCGCCTCCCATACAGACTGTTCTGTTTGTCAGTGTGCTTGTGATGGTGTCAGTTGTGCCTTGTTATGTAACAGTTACATCCCATTGTGTCAACTGAGGTCTTTACCCCCTAGGGATTGTCTACAGAGTGTAGATACTGGCTGCTGAACTATACATCTGCATTACTTACTGTTGATTGTTTGGTATCTTGTGTCCCAGTCTGTCTTTTCTATTGTACTGCTTGATGGCCTTGGCCTGGACAGCAACATTTGTTAACTTTTCCACAGTACTGTATTAGTATAACTGTTTCACAGTTGCATTACTCAGTTTATATGGGTGTCCATGTCTAAACAGCTATACTGCATGGCATATTCAATTGTAATAGTACACAAATAAAGCTCTCCCATTTATGCAAACCTGAGTGTGGTATTATATCCTTTGATTTCTCTGTGGGTATATGTTGCAGGCAATGATTGTCATTTGTATGGGTGGCTCATACAGTCTCCAGTTGGTAAGGTGGTAACTGTAGGAATAGTGGCTGTTCCATATTGTGTGCACCTACTACATATGTATCTTACTATACATATCTATGCGTGTGTATGTGTAGTTACATATATCTGTATCTGCATATATGTGTCTGTGTATATGCACCCTAGGGATGCCCATGTCGTGTCAGGTCCTGGTTATGGGATCTGCAACACTTGGTAGTGTATTGCAGGGCGTACGTGTTTGGCTGTGTTGGGGGGTATACCTATTCATACAAGACGTATATTGTTTGGGGCCTCTCAACCCAATTAACAGTGCATGTGGACATATATGTTTTTGTTATTTTCCCATTGTTATCTACAGATGTATGTCCATATATACCTATATATATATATATATATATATATATATATATATATATATATATATATATACTTACATAAATATAACTATGTCCGTATATACCTACATAGATATATATATTTGCTTACATATATATAACATGCTGTATATATTTTAGACATATAGATGTAGATGTATATATCTATAGATGTAGTCATTTGTATGTATATATGTATATATATATATATATATATATATATATATTATTTTTTTTTAATATATACATATCTACATATATAGATATGTTTTATCTATTTAGATATTAATATATATACACACACATACATCTACATGTTGAAATACATTTTCTGTACTGTTGAATGACTGGGCTGGATGATATGTTTGTGAAAGCATCAGGGCTTTGTAAATTTGACATGGCTTAGTGGTAAATCAATTTGGCTATGGTGTGTAGGGTCCTGGGTTCAAGCCTTGGAAAGGCTGTTTATGTTATTGCTGGGCAGAACAAGGACCATTGGACACAGAGTGATTAAGGCAATTCTGAGCAGTTGTAAGTGGGTTTGCATAGAGGTAAGCACTGTTAACTTACAGTTACAGTTTCTTATAATCAGCTTCTAAATTGCTTAACCAGTGTAGGCACTGCTTACCCCTGCGCAAAAAGGCTGAAACCTGCTTACTGCTGCTTAAAAGTGCTTTCTCCCTCTTACCCCCATGCTAATTTCTTTAAAATAAAAAAGTGTTGATAGGAAAGTGGTGAAAAAGGGGCACAAAGAGGGAAAGATAGTAGGGGAAATAGCTAGGGATGTGCAGGAAGGGTGTGGGAAAGGTCTATAGCTGCCCATTTCGTCTACAGCAGCAGATGTGCCTATACACTAAATTTGGAGGTAGATTTGGACACTCAAACCCCTGGGAGGGGGTGAAGACAATAATCAGTTGTGATTCCAATTAGACCAGATTACATGTGTCCAGTGGGCACGTGTGCAAAATTGACAGCTATGTATGGGGCACGTTTTTGTTTTGAGAACAGATTGCCCTTTTTTTTTCCCGGTGAGAGCGGGATGTTGTGGAGCGGTAGTAGGTATATTTGGGGAGGTAAGTTGGGTAGGTTAATACACAAGGCAAACTAGATGCATACAGGGGCAGTATATGACACATGTGGGGATAAACACCTTGATGGGGAGGGGTGTTGGGAAATTGGAAGCCCATGAGCCCCCTAGTGGAAACAGTGGGACTGAGGTCCCCACCCATGGGCACTCACCACTGTACCTTCACACCCCCAATGGTGGCTGTGCTGGGGGCTGAGTTACAGAGCCAGACTGACACTCTAGTTGTGACAGATGGCCCTTGAGCTGGCATAGAAGATCACCAAGCTGCTGGTTGAGCTCTCTAAGCACCATGACCCCGACCTGGCAATTGTGACAGGTTCCTGTCTGTGCCCACTCCCATGGGGAGGCGTGCCCCATCCGCTGAGGCAGTTCCACCCAAAGGTGGTGCAAGACCAATGGACAGGATGTCCCAGTTTGGGCCCCAGACATGCTGGTGCCCGGTGCCACGGCCAGCTGAGGTGAGACAGGTGGGTCCGCTGGGAACGGCCTTCCCAAATGTGCTATAGTGTTTAGATTTCATCATCATATCTGAGTTAGTAATAGTCAACACATTCCAGGGTTAGGTATAACAGCATGCATAGACATTCCCATTAGCCAAGACACCAGCTATGGAACAGTTGCATACCAAACAGAACACATGCATATATGGGACCACAGTGGTAATAAGAACAGCTTGCAAGTACATTGATGGCACCATGCCACCAATGTTTTAATAATTCATTATAGCACATGTATGGGAACAATTAAAATATTTATCAAATAATTGGACATTATCAGAACATAGGTGTCATTACATACCAGTTGGGGTGGTTTGTTGATTATTGTTGGATACATGGTGGGGGGAGAGAAAGATGTCAATTAACAACTAGTATAGTCCTGTAGTCCACGTTACTTTCCTAGTCAGTGCTGTTATCTGTACCTTACAAGTCTTACTACACTACCCTATAGCCTTAGTTTGGACAGTGATATGGCTGTTGTCATCATTATACACAAACGGGTTTTACCTGTAGTATACACCTCTTACCTGGTATACCTGTGGAGGGCATGTTTGTTTACACTAACTAACTGTTTCTGCACATACTCCCAGACTCCAGTTTACTCCCAGATTCCGGGTTGATGTTGTGCATACAGCTATCCAATTCTTTCTGCAGATAAGGGCCCATATATTGGACATTCTGCCCTCATCTGTACAGTTGTGGAGTATGATTCTGTATGCAGCGTACTTCCACTCCCAGGATTTAGACCATGGCTGTGTCTGCTACAACTTAAACAATGTCCATCACAGTTGTGTCTGCTATATAGATATTACTGTATATCTCCTATCTGCTTTCTGTCTTATTAATCCCCTGTGCTTTTGCATTTTGACTTTGTATTACAACACTCTCATACAGATTTCCTAGACAGTTATATTTTGTAGGATAGTGTGGCCAACAGTGATGTGTAATACCTCATTATTCAGAGCAACTGCATCAGTTGCACTGCCATACAATACCAATGTAAACAATAACAGTACTTGGTATCATTCTTGTATTTCTGGGCACAGTGTTGGTATCTGACAAACCTGTGGGGGTATGTTTATTAGCACTACCTGAATGTTCCCACACACAGTACCAGATTCCACATTACTATTATGCACATACATCTCACTCTGTTACTGTACACACTCTGACCACAGCTTGACAAGTTGGGGTGCAAATGGGACATACATGGCTTCTTAGTCTCATAAGGTATTGGAGAGTTGCTAGTGTGCCAGCTTTGTTCTCATACATGTGTGACAATCAGTTGTATTTCCTGTTTGCTGCCTATACGTCTGGGATCATCCCACTGATTTCCCAGGAGGACAGGTTGATAGGCAACATATATGGGCCACTTTACTGGACATTCTGGACTTATCTATACAGTTGTAGGGTATGATTCTGTATGCAGAGTACTACCACTGGCAGGATTCAAACCATGGCTGTGTGTGCTAAAACAGTTCACATCTCAGTTGCATGTGCTATTCAGGTTTTGTTGTCTGCATTTACCCTGTTTTGTGTCTATATGTCTCTCAGTTGTACTAAATGGCCTCTGGGGATTACACCTGTCATATACAAGCATTCCTACACATTCAATTTATGGTGCACGGTGTGGGAAACGGTGCTTAATACAACAGTACTATTACATGATTGCGTATCTACATTACCATATGATACCAGAGTATACACATGCAGTCCAGCAGTTAGACCTTTATTGTCAGGCTATTACACTTTTATTTACATACAAATGATATGAGACTCTTCCTGCCATACTCTTTAGTGTATGCAGTACTTGCCTTGCACAATACAGGTTTTATACAGGCAATTAATTTACTAGTACTTTTAGTTTTATTTCCTATGACAGTAAATGCATGAGTATTACTGACCTGCCTTGCATTGCAACCTCACCAGGCGACTGACATGGGCCTCCTGGTTCGCGACCCGCTCCATTGCAGCTGTGGGGGACATAAGAGGAATATTTAGCCATACCTATCTATGATATATCTGAGCTGGCAATTATTACACATATAGTGGGGTGAACTGGAACATCCCCTGCCGCTCTAGCATCTTGGATCCAATGCTCCAAGAGGTCCCCCTTATGCCGCTTCAGGTGGCATAGTGATGCCTGACCTGCTCACCAGTTTGGGGTACGCAAGTGGCACTGGTGAGGTTACGGGTGAGATGGTCCCAGGCCTCCGCCTTATATTGGGAGCCCTGGTACTGGCCCTGCAGCAGTCTTTGATCATGGTCTTGACAAGGAGTCCTGCCATAACTCGGGACTCCTGGATGCACCAGCGCTGCGCCTGAAAGCGCACACCTTCTCCCCTTCTTGGCATGGTGCCTGCAAGGGGAAGCTACAACCAGTTATGAGATGTATTCCCACCTCATAGGTTTAAGAAGGGCCAATTTCCCGCACTTTTCTGTGATTGACCAGTTTTGAAAAAGCTAGGCTATGGACAAACTTGTTTACCTAGGGTTGCCATTGTTTAAAAGGGTATAACACTGATCACAGTGAGTTAGCTGGCCTACACATTGCTTACACCTCCTAAGCTGGCCTGTGCAATGCTTAGTGTTGCTTACATTAGACTTTGCATTATATTTCCTTTTTGGCATTGATTTATTATTCATTACATCTTATATGTATGCCTGGTATCCACGATTCATGCGTATATACACTGTATGTGGTCCTTGTGTTTTATTGGGGACTTCAACACTCTATTACAATTACATCTGACATCTGGGCTTACTGCTGTATTCCAGTTCACATATTTATGTTATGCAGTTGGTTAAGGCACATATGTCTGTATACTGATTCCTCTCACAGGTTCAGTTTGGTTTTATTATGGTGAAGACTTGTCTGCAGATACCTCATTCTTCTGTGCTTCTGTGATGGCTTGGTGGTTAACTACTGTGAATAGGATGTATAGGGTCCTGGGTTCCAGACCTGCGTGGCTGTTTCTTTTGTTGATGGGCAGAACAAGGGCCATTGGATAGTGAGTGATTAAGGCACTTTTGAGCATTTGTAAGTGGGTTTGCATGGGTTTGCACGACAGTAAGCACTGCTAACCTCCGGTTACATCTGCTTACAGAGAGTTAGCTTCAGAATTGTTTAACCTGTGTGCACATTACTTACCCCCACGCAAACGGGATTAAGCTCACTTACTAGTGCTTAAATATGCTTACTACTGCTTACTGGTGCTTAAACCTCCTTACTAGCGCTTTATTCACTATGATACTAACATCTCACATATGCATTTATTGCAGTACTTAGTTCAGAAATATATGTTATTTAGTGGGTTATGCAACATAAATATTAGTCATAATGTGCTTTGCCATGGAAAATGGAATGTACTGCAGTGGGACTTAAACCGGGAATGCCTGCTCGTAAGGTGAATGCTCTGCCCACTACACTATTGCTATGCTGATTTATTTGCATATATCTTCCTTGTTATCCTCTAAAGGCCATTTAAGCTGCATTAACCATAGCTAAGCAATGGGCACACCCACGCACCTATGGTTAGCTTTAATCAGATTTAAAAAAAATATAGGGTTTGTTCATTTTATTTCTGTATACTTTTGCTGTTGTACAGAATGGGGACTGCTGGTGGGGATATGCGGACACCAATGAGTGGTCTCGCTCATTTCTTACCCCTTTCTGCTCTTCTTCATTGCGGGGGCATGTATATTCTGAGAAGTGTCCTCTCAAACATACCCCTTTCACTCTTACTTGCTCCATGTAAGGTTAGGAGCTCAGGCAATGCACCTCATTACTATGCATGGTGCACTGCCGTCCTGCTCCTAAACAGCCCCCTCCATGCAGGACTAAGCTAGCCTTGCATGGAGGAATAGTAAATCCAGGGGTATGTGTAACACGAAGACTTTGTTAACCAATGGGTTTATACAGCACCCTGGGTGTGCCCATAAATCCCATGTATGTCATACAAATCATCTCAGTCACCATTTCCTGTATCATCATATTCCACAGGACCACATTGTAAGTACATGAATGGATACTCCACATATCTATAGCCAGAGACAGCATGTAACCATGTCTTACTCCTCATGTGCCCTAATGTATTTCAGGTAGTGCAGTACACCCAGTGTAACTCTGGTTAATAACCCCCATAAGGATTCCACACAGTATACCTGAAATGCAGTATAAGTACACCTGTTCAGATACTCAAACTATTGTAGACAGAATGCTTGCCTGATGAATGATGAGTTCTGCTGCTTAGACATGTCTGGTAGGGCATTGCCATACCCCTCTGCCACCGCATGCACACTACTTGCAGCAGTCCGTGTGCTATGCCCATTGCATGCATGCTATTTTTAGCAGTCCATGTGCATGCACACTACTTGTAGCAATCTGTATGCTGTGCCCACTACATGTACACTATTGGTAGTAGTCCATGTGCTATGCCCACTGCATGCATACTATTTGTAGCAGTCCCTGTGCTATGTCCCCTGCATGCACACTACTTGTTGCAGTCTGTGTGTTATGCCCACTGCATGCACACTCTTTGTAGCAGTCCGTGTGCTATGTCCCCTGCATGCGCACTGTTTGTAACAGTCTGTGTACTATGTCCTCTGCATGAACACTATTTGTAGCAGTCTGTGTGCTATGTCCCCTGCATGCACACTATTTTTAGCAGTCCATGTGCTATGTCCCCTGCATGCGCACTATTTGTAGCAGTCTGTGTGCTATGCCCATTGCATGCACACTATTTGTAGCAGTCAATGTGCATGCACACTACTTGTAGCAGTCAGTCTGTGTGCTATGCCCACATCCTCTCCCCAATGCTGGTAAGCTGGTATCAGCTGCTGCATCCCCTGCTTCCTCCTCCTGATTCTTTATTAGCAAGGACATTAAATGTACCCAAATCAGCCATCAGGTTTAGCATTTTTTAAGGATCTCTCAGAAAGGACCCACATGAAATTTTCCTTGCTAAAGAATATAACTTACACAAACTGCATTAATCTGTGGAGACATTTACATAGACACTGTAGTAAAACAACATCAGATTTATACAAACTACTTTTGAATAGCTTGCTAGAGTCTGAATAACTGAGTTGTGGAACAAGTAATGCAACTGCCCATTTTCTAAAAATCTCAAACCTACACTTTAAATCAAATGAAGTGGTTGGCAATATTTACTGTTTTCAAAATGAAAAGGTAGCCTTAGAATTCTTTGGAATTGTTTTATATGGTCAATGATATAAGTGTGGAATTTTGTGGCTATGCAGTTGTATGAAATTTTTAACTTGAGACATATTTATTAGAAATTACAATTAATTCCAGTTATAAAACTATTAAACTGTTTCACTTTGCTGCCTCTAATACATTGCTTTCTATCCAGAGGTAGACATTTTACCTTAAAATCATCTGTAGAAGCAGATATTGCCAAATATGCCACAGATTTACACTGCAAATTTAATACACTTAACTGCAGTAAAACACCTGCATTTAAAGTACAAATAATGAAACAAATTACTTTGGATTTCTCACTCCGTCAATCCAGGCGACATGGGGAGTTAGTTGAGGAATGCTTAAATTCATGGTAAAAAGCCATGGTGGTACAGCAGTAGCATTGTTGCCTCACAGCAAGAGATTCTCCTGTTCAGTTCTCGGCTGGAGTGCCTTCTGTGTGGAGTCTGCATGCTCCCCTGTGGTCAAGTGGCCTCCGAAAGACATGTGTGAATGGGCATGCCTTCGCTGAAGGTTGGGTGTTGGGCTGGCAACTTAGCACCATAAAAAAATCAACTGCCAATCATTAGCAGACTGGAGTTCTGCTGTGGCAACCCCTAACCAGGAAAAGACAAACAGTGGAACAAAAAAAAGGAACTATACGTAAGCCTCCAGTAAACTCACTCCAACCTCAGATTTGGTTGTTTATTTAAAGTTTGATGACCGGGGAAGTCCAATGGGCCAAGAGCCCATTTTCAGTGGAGGCCCAGGGATTGCAAGTTACATTTCACATGTTACAAAAGGACATAGTTTATAGAGCTAATTAAGCATTTGCAGATAAGTTCCATGATATTTGCAATTGGCTTTTCTGCCATTTGCAAATTCTGCCAATTGGTTATTGGGGAACAGTTAAAAATTAAGCACACAGAGAAGGCTGTGCTTGATAGAGATAGGAAGGGAGACTGGCAAAGGATATGAAGTAAATTCTAAATTGTAAACCTCTGTGGATTGATAATATTTTGTATCTTATTTTTATTGTATGCAGCTAAAGATGCCCATCCCTGAACTCACTGGTCATGATTGTACATCTCTAGCTGCCCAGATGAAGGTAATATTTTTAATCAGTAGACACAATCGGGAGGCAGCGAAACACAGCAGGAGCTATAGTGCTCTGTATATATATAATCCACGTTTGTAATCCAATAGCTAGCAAAAAACAAGCCACATTCCTCTTTAATGTTTAGTAGGGTGCACTCAGTGAGACTGTAGGCATGAGACAGAGATTCTGATTTTAGATTTGGTTCTGTATATGTGGATTGGACAATTCATACATGGTGTTATTGGGTCAAATGAGTTAAGTGATCATATGTATGTCAATCCTGATATACAGTAGAAGCTGTTTATGTGACAGACTGTTTTTAAGAGTAGTACATCAAAGCATCTCAAGTCTTTTATAATATTTCACCCTTCTGAATAATATTACAAAAAACATGCAGCTTCTCTTCCACTTCATATTTTATGTGCTGCACATTTATTTCTCCCAGATATCATGGGCTAAACTTGTATAAACAAGAGAAATGTTTATGTGGCAGATGATACTAACAAAACAAAACAAAACTTAGGTGCACAACCTCCATAAAATGCTACACTGTTACCATTTTACTTTTGGTGGAAAACACTGCTTTTCATCAGTAGATTTCAGAACAATATTGAAGTACATGTATCAAACAGTGATAAGAATATCACACATATTTTCTTCTTATCACAACTCATTAATTGGCAATATAGGTTTTTGGAAGTGAAGTCAAAATGCATGCAGTAATACTGTAGTACTATTACAGCTTTTCATTCTAATCTCACACACACACACACACACATACACACAGAAAAATATGTTATTATGACAATGCATTATAACATAAGAACTGTCTTACCTGTCAGTGTGTAGCACCTAAGATTCATTTTGCTTTCAGTGATTTCCTTTTTTGTTTGTGCAACGTGGAATTGGTGTATATAGATTTGTGGTGTAGTGTTCAGGTACAAAAAATGATTGCATTTACTGTTTTATCTGGTTGAATTCCTAACCAGATTTTCTGTGCAAATTTTACCTTTATTGAGTGGAAGATATACAGCATATCAATCTATCAAATATTCTAGTGAAAATCATAAAATCATCTGACTCTCTATACATCTCACATGAAGGCAGATAAGGTAAAGAATGTTTCCTTTTGCTATGCTGAAGATATATATTGCTTTCTCATATTACATAGTATATAAGAGCATTCTTGATAAGAAGGTTCACTATGTATTTCATGTAGATTTGACTTGCTTTTAACTGTGGCAACTCTACTTTTGCTAAAAGACTTTAAGTATAAATATGTATTAGGAATCAATGAAGTGAAAAGTACTTTTCTAGTTGGCAGTGGATAATTGTGAGAAAACTGTAGAACATTTTTCAACAAACATCATGTAATCTTCTTTGGAAGAAACACGTTTACAATGGTCAACCCCCACATCAACCCAAGAAGCAGCAAATAGGTTTGCAAAAATAAGAACTCAACTATAATTGGGGTTTAATTAACATTTATTTGAAAATTAGCTATTTTTTTCTAAACATTAAATTGATTCAGATGCAAAATTCAGAGCAGCTTGTCACTTCAAATTGAAATGCTTCATCTTGTCAACAAATGATTAACTACAGAAAGAGGCGTTTTACATTGTATTACTGTCAAGTGTAGAAACTAACCTAATTATTATTCTTTTTTTTTCAGAAGTAAGGGTATCAGAGTTTGCTATCTTTCTGACACAATGATGTTCTTTATAATGGCCTCCACTTTTCCACTTCTTCAAATTTCACAACTCTACTAATAACTAGTCAACTAAATCCTAATGCATAATTAAAAAAAAAAACTCTGACATACTTTTGCATGAGCAGTTAGGTTTAAATGTGATATAACCTGCATTTACTTTATTCAAGCAACCGTCTATTTGAAAAGAAGATAAAACCTTTTTAAACATAGTGATTGAGATGCAACATAAGTTTATTACTGGGTAATATCACACAAGGAAAATGACCTATTCTTTTCAAAGTAATTCATTCCATGAATTGAAGAATAAAGCTTATCTATGCATTGGTTTAACAGCTATGTAACTTCATATGCATTTACACATTTAGTGCATGTAGTAAACGCAATGACGTATCTGACCAGTTCTGATAGCAGTTATACATTGGTGGAAACATCAGAAAAGGAGCCATGATTATGTTGTGTTAATAAGTGGAAATCATAAACACTGAATTATTACTATGTCAGTTACTCATTTATGAAAACTAAATACTTTGCAAGTTAAACAAAGTATCATTTCACATGAGAATACACAGATTAATAAAGTATGTAGCAAACCTAACCTCCTGATTCACTATTATGTCTATAGACTAAACTGCTCATCAGTATGAATAATCAAAATGAAAAGCAACGTTTCCTAACTTACGTCCTGTAAATAGTGAGAATGGTAAATAATACCAGTCCTGGATACATGTAAGGGAGTAGTATTTGAATGTGGTCCAATTAAGTTTAGAATTAGTAATGCTACCATGTCTAACAGGCATGAAATTATTACTTCAAAACAGCTACTCGCTCATCAATAGCAAGAAGCAGAGATTTAGAAAGCATGGCGTATGTAAAGGGTGTCCCTATCGATGTGTCTGTTAGAGGTGAACCTATTTAAAAACAACCAGCCATCTTCATTGCTGATATCAGGTGAAGTAAAGCACAAATTAAACTTGCAAACCAAATGGTAGTTTTCACAAAAGTCAAAAGTATGAATTGTTAATGTATTATTGCTTTCCAGTCTTTATATTTATAGTTTTGTAGTGGCAGTATAACCCATAAAGAAGAAATGCTTGCTTTTCTTAAGTAAATAAACAAACATATTATTTACTTCATTTTGCTTTATTTTTATTACAGTTACTTGTTTCACCTGATTACTGCAGATGTAATGTTTGCTTATGTTGCATTGCTGCACTGTTTTTCTTGAGTTTTGTATATTGACCACTATGTTATCTTTTTATGTTTGTATTGCTGCAGCTTTTCTCCTCAGGTTTGAACTGAAAATAGACCATTGGCTCAGATGGACTAACCTGGTTAACAAATGTCAAATAAATAAAACAAGTAAAACATGTAAGAGACGGTAAATGTATGTTAAGAAAGAGAGGGATAGGGTTACAAGCAGTGGCAAATGCATAAATATATAATACAGAAATAAGATTCACAAGCAATGACAAGCAAATGTGCAAATGTACAAATATATAACACAGAAAAGAGACTGACAAGCAATGTGCTGACACACAGAGGGATGGGGAGGACAGTGGATTTAGACACAGACACAAGAACACTCTGAAAGGGGAAACACTGTTATGGAGAGAATGAACAAAAGAACAGGAGCGGACACTGACACACCAGAGAAGGAACACTGGAATGAGGATTAGGGTATACAGGTCTGTGAGATATATATATGTGTGTGTGTGTGTGGGTGGGTGTGTATATATATACATATGCATGTATATATATTTGAAACACTATGCATGGCACACAGAAGACACATATGGATTGTATGAGGGTAGGTATCTGATGTCTAATCATGTGTTTATCTTCACATACATTATTTACTATAAACAGCAAGTTATCCCTTACTCAGAATGAGATCTTGCTGCAGGTCTTGTATTTCCACAATAATCCAAAGAACTGCTATGAGAATTCTGATCAACTTTTTCATGATCATTTCTGCTGGGATGTGGTGAATGACAAAAATTGCCACTCGTGATCAAAGCAGAAATTATGAGCAAGTCAAATGCTGCATCATGATTAGTACTAACAAAACTAATACCTCTCAAATGGTACAGGAGCTCAGGGTAAAATGATTTAGTCTAATGAACAAATTGCCATTATCAGAGACACAGGAGCTCCTTACCTCTCTGCATGAGGTGGATCTTAGTCCTCAGGAGGTCGTTGTGGTGTCCTTGATAGTAGAGTAAAACTTCACTGGCCTCCAAGTACCTGAACAGGTAGCTGCATTGTCGATAACTATGTCATGTAGTATTGGCTTAATGTACTATCACTTCTTTTCACAGGAACATCAGAGCTTCAGAGTAAAAAAATAAAAAATAGAAACAGCAGTGGAAGGTAAGATAGCTATTAAGTCCTACCACTGTAGTCAGTAGTATTTATTCATTCACTGTGATTAAAGTAATAGTGATAGATCTTATTTAGTGTGGGAGTTTCCATTTGGTTTATTCACATGTAATGCTTTATCAGGGTCCTCTACTGTGAATATACAACTGCCTGAAGTCAGGGATGATTCAGACCCTGATGCAAACTTTGGCAGACCAGAGATTATGTGTCAGTGTTAAATAACAGTGAATGTGGAGCTGAAATGTTCACCCCAGTCCGTGGACATGGCATCTCTGTCTGTGAAACCCATCCTTTCACACAAGAAGACCCCAAAGGAGAGGAAGCTATAGGCAGGGCAAATCAGGAAATGATGTTTGGTTCCCCTTGTTTGCCACAAGCTACAATGTGAAGATGGGATTGGATGTCTTGCTAGTGGCTACCTGCCATGAATGCTGCCCACAACCTGAGCTAACCATCTTAATACCCAAGACATAACAAATGTGCATAGTCATGATTGAGGGATAGGCTAACAGCACCTCATTCCTTGCTGAGATATTATACAGGATGTGCATGAAAATCTGAGGAAATACATAACACAGATGTGTGACATCATGGACATGCTTCACAGGCAGCTTGCATGATGCAGGTCTTCCTTTGCACACAGGCAGCATAACCAACATAACTCACCTCTGTTTCCAATGATGAAGACCATTATGGAAGGAGGCCATGCTGTCGCACAAGAAGTGAAGGGGGAGCTGAGTGAAATGTGGATATCCACAATGATGCAGAGCTCATGCACCTGGGATATACAGTATGAGAAATGTTTTACATTTATGCACTCCTTCCTCTAACAGGGTACTGCCATGGACAGGGAGATGATCAGTTTTAATGCACATGCCCTTTGAGTGACCTGCACCTGTCTAAGAGCTCACCACAGTGCTGCAACATCTGGTGAAGCAATGGCTTAGCACACACATTCATATACACATGTACACACATGCATGCATTTACACACACACACACACACACTAGTACAGATGCAGAGACTGACTCTGCACAAATGGACAGCAAAAGTGACATTACCCCCCTTAGTGTACAGTACTTAACCTTATCATGTAGCATACAGAACAGCAAATATATTTCATTCTTATTCACACACACACACACACACACACACACACACACACACACACACACACACACACACACACACACACACATACACACACACACACACACACACACACACACACACAAATGATATCTTCAAGATCTCCAAGAATTTCATCAAGTTGAAGAAGAGAAAGACTCTCCGAGAATTTCACAGATCAGGAGAAGAAAAACAATGTGTATCCTTGCCAGCTGTCTAAAGAGAGACGTGTTACTCTGGCAACTAAATCTTAATGCTACTAGTTGGCCAGGGTTAATAATTATTTTATTTATTTATTTATTTACATTTGTTGACCGGAAGAGTCCGACTGGACGCAGGTCCATTTTCAGCAGAGGCCCGGGGAGAAAAGCTCCACATTAAGTATTATTTGCATTATACAGTTAAAAAACATACCATTTAAATATAGACATTAGTCCAGTTAAGGGCGCAAGACAAGACGAAAACAGATGTAAAACAGCTGTAGAACATAGTACAATTTTAAAATATGGAGACATATACTAAACATGGTTGCAAATGTAGTTGAGATTCATCAGTGAACAATTGATACAATCTGTTTTTGAGGTATATAACAGCCATTAGCAGTTATTGCTACAAGAAGTTAGTATTATGTGGGAGGTAGCCTCAGAACATGAGTAGCCAAGCTTGCTAAGAGTAGGTTGTTGATAGGGGGCTGAGAGAGGTAGTGGGTGGGGGGAGTGGATGATATTAGTGGGGGGTTGCAAGGGCATATCTGGCAAGTTTTGAAGTGTGATTTTAGTAAGTATTTAAAGTGGGTGCAAGAAGTTACAGAGGTAATTGAGGATGGGAGGGAGTTCCAGAGTTTGGCTATAGTGCAGGAGAATAATCCTTCTCCAGCAGAGTTAATGGCTCTTGTGACCTGTAGGAGGTTTTTGTGGCTGGATCTTAGTGGTCTCGTGGTTATGTAGGGTTGGAGTAGATTCTGGTGGGATGGGACTTTTAATGGTTGGTTTATTAATTTGTGGGTGAGTGTGAGTTGGTACTATTGAAAGAGGTGGAGGAGCTCTAGCCAGCCCAGTTCTGCTAGTGAGAGACAGTGGTGAGTACGGTAGGAAGCCCCTGTGGAGAATTTGGCGATTTTGTTGTAGCAGGTTTTGAGTTATTTAGATCGCATTGTCTAAGGTTAGTAAATATTGGAGAGGCATAGATTAGGGTAGAGATAAGATGAGAATTTTCTACCTAAATTTTAGCTGCTTTGGTAAGTAGTTGCTGATTTCTATATAATGCTCCTAGTTTTTGTGCACTTTTTTAATGATCCTGGAAATGTGAATGTCAAAGTTCAGTTTATTGTCTATTTCTTCTCCTAGTAATGTGGTGTGTTCTGTAGGATGGATGGTGGTGTTGTCTTTTGCTGTGATGTTAAAGTGAGAGCTGTCTAGGGTAAGTTTATTGGGTTGGAAGATTAGTACTTTTGTTTTGTTTGGGTTGAGTATTAGTTGGGCATCGGATAACCAAGTTTCATTAGAAGAAAATGCTTCCTGTGTGACTTTTTGCAGTTCTGGTAGGGAGTGGGCTGTATCTCAATAAGTTGTTTACTAAAACTGACTGCATTGCAGAGATGATTGCCTTTATTTTATTTTATACCTGGTTTAATTTTTCTAAATGTCTTATGAACCTGCAAAACGTCAAGTATATTTGTAAACATGCTTACCACGTCAAATGTGTAATTATGTTGGAGGCATGGCTGTCATGTGATGCAATACCTCATGATTTTAAACAGTTTTAAACAGCATGGCTGTAACACTTTTTATCTGGAGAAATTTTAATTATTAAATCAAAAGTGCTCATTACATTTTTATTCTTTTTGTAGTGGTTCTTTAACACTGAGGTTTAGCGCTTTGTTACCAGCAAATTGGAAATTGGTGATTATTTTTTGGCAATTTCCTTCTTTCTCCTTTAACTTTGTTGGAGTCTCAATGGTTCATCACACATTTTTGGTTTATACAGTATTTCTTCTTTATTTGGTTTGGGTTGTATAAATGAAGTAGTCTCAGTCAGAATCAGATAGTTTGGAGAATATAAAAAGAAGCCATCTTAGGAAAATGCCAACCTTAAGATGTTCTATAATGAAAGATGACAATACAGTTAAGGCATATAATGAATCAAAAACTGCATACATTAAATAAGTAATATTTTAATAAAAAATTTAAGTAAAAATCTGAAAATTACAGTAAGGAATATTAAAGCAGCTCACACATTAAACTTTGCATCCAAAGTCAGAGATAACCATAAATCATTCTTTAATTATGTCAACCAGTGAAGTAATATACCACAATGCTCTGAATTAATTCATAAAAGTAGTTAGCAGCAAACTATTCCCCAGATTCTGTATGCCTTGCACAGTGTGCAGGATTAGTGCAGGAGCTCTAACAGGTGATATGTCTACCGTGTGATCCAGGAACAGCCTGCAGGGGCGGGCACGAGCGCTTCTGCACTAGTCCTGCATGGACTAAGCCTCTGTATGCAAATCACACCATTTGCAGGAGAAATCCATGCAAATGAGATGAATTTGCGATCCAGGAAGCTTGCAACCAGGCGTGCCAGACTAGTGCAATCTGCAGAAATGTACTCGGTTAGAAACCAAATACATTTCTGCAAAATCCAAAAATGGAGCCGTGACAGCTCCAAATAAAGGCTGAATATCAGTCAGGAAGCATGCCAATGGCCAAGTATAAGGCCATTGGCATTGCAAACAACATAAAAAATAAAAAAAAATCAACTTTTATTTATTTTTTTAGCCGATCTCAGCTGTTTAAGCGTAGGGCAGTGGCGCGCAAATGAGATCGGGGGGAAAATAACAAAATAAAACTAAAATAAGCATTCTAACTAAACTTAAATTCTGCCATGCAAGTCAATGGCAGGCAGAAGACAACATGGCCAGTGAGTAGCAGTTGCTAAGGGGGGAGGCTCAGTGTGAGACATGTAACTATGCATTAGCAGGCAATCCTATGCATATGAGGAGAATGATAGTGAATCCCAGTTTTCCCCAGCATGCTAGTCAGGTCCCAACAGTGTAAGAGTAGGAATAGCCTGGTGCAAGCCTAGGAGTTAGCTGACATCATGGGAGTGGTATGTCAGGCATACTGTAAACGGATTGGAGCCCTGTGACTCTGGTTTGCTGCTAGCTAAGCATAGCTAAGCAAGGGGGTGTGTTTGACTCTGCTTAGAAGTCTGTACATTGCCTAAGCGGTTGTGAGCACTGTGCACTGGGTTTTAAAGGTTTAAAAAAAGTTAAACCAGGAAATAGCAGCTCTGTGCACATTTGAGCACTCTGTTTGCGCGTCACACCCCTGGGCTTAAACAGGAAGGCAATGGAAGGAAAAAAAAGCAGCAGGAAGGTGATCTAGGAGAACTAGCATAGCTGGCAGGTGAAATGTATCAGAATCAGCCAATTACACAGGCAGCAGACCAGCCCAGCTCAGAACACTACTATAAACTATGCAAACACCTTCCCCTCTGGTTTTACCCACACTCTACACCACTGATGTAAACAAGCGAGGAACATTTAACCTCACAACAGCAAAATGATAGGGGCTGCAATAGCTATCATTCAACAACTTGTGGAAGAGGCTGAGGGCGGTGAGGATGTGAATGCTGTCGATCAACCCACAGTGAGGAGATGGAGAAGAGTGTACAGACCCAGGGTAACCTACCAGGGGCTACATGAGCTGGAGATAGTGGAGCGCTATACGGTGGACAGGGACCTCCTACAGCAAATTGTTGAGCTGTGCTGGCCATGCCTCACACACAGAACTAACAGAGGGGAGCCCATCCCAGTGGATACTAAGGTATGTGTAGGCCAAACAATACTAGCTACAGGTACCTTCCAAAGGCCAACTGGGGATATGATGGGGATCTCACAGGCATCAGCATCCAGGGTACTCCACCAGTTCCTGGATGCCATGCCAGCACATGTCGGTGAGCACATATATTTCCCCAACACCCGTGAGGTGTTGGCCAGCAATATGCAACTGTTCCATCAAATAGCAGAATACCCTGAAGTAGAGGGTGCTATTGACTGCATGCATATACGCATCAAAGCACCACCCGATGACCGGAGTAGGGTCTACATCAACCACAAGGGCCTAGAGCATAATAATGAATGTGTGTGCTGGCTGCCGTGGAAGCTATCACAATTCCCACATCTGGCATCTGATGCAGCTGTATCAGAGATATGCCAATGGGAACATCCCTCACAGTCACCTAGTGGGGGATGCTGGATATGCACTGGAGGCGTGGCTGATGACACTTATCAGAAATGCACACACACACACGAACAAGAACTCCATAATGAGGCACACGCACAGACCAGAATTATTGTAGAGAGTGTGTTTGGGATGCTCAAGTCACGGTTCCGGTGCCTGGACACATCTGGTGGAGCCTTGCAGTTCTCACCAGCTACATGTACCCAAATTGTCCTCTTATGTGCCATGCTACACAATATGATCCTGCGGAAACAGCTGCAGCAGGAACAGCACAGGGAAGGGCCACACAGCCCCACACCATTGCCAAGGCCTGCACAGGCACAGAGTGACTCGGAGGAGGAAAAACCTGAGCCTGCCGCAGTAGGCAGAAGGAGGTGTGCCCAGTATGCCCTGGCTTTGACAAAGAGGCAATGCATAGCACATACACTGACACAGGAGGGACTCAGGGAATAACACCTCACTCTGACTCTAACATACAGTAAAAGGGATGCCAAACATTACACTACCTGTGCTCAACCATGTGTAGGGAGTGTACTATGTGTATCTGACATAGGCAGCCCTGCAGCACCACCCTCAATACTGGGACACCCACAAGGTAAGTGACTCACACATGCCAGTAAGGGGGGGGTTCACATACCCAACAATAGTCACAGCCAGCAGGACAGGTGTAGACAAACACAAAGGCTGTGCTATGGCCTCTGAATGATGCCTATGCTTAACCCCCCCCGGCCTACACAGACAGACTACAGCATGTCAGGCAGTGGGATGTTAGTTCTGAAGGGTAGGAAGTCAGAAACTAATATGTAGGTAAATGAAAGCTAAGCTCTGTAGTACACTGGTATGCCTCTAGTCAGCATGATAGGTAAGAATACAGAATGAAATGGAGTACCTGACATACCAATACAGTCATAGCAAATGTGTACAAGTGCAGGTGTGCCCCCCCCATCCTATGCAGTAATGTAATAACAGTCAGGTGTGCCCCCCAATCCTATGTAGAAATGTAGAAATAGTCAGGTGTGCCCCCCATCCTTTGTAGAAATGTAGTAACAGTCAGGTGTGCTCCCCCAATCATGTGTAGAAATGTAGAAATAGACAGGTGTGCCCCCCCCCGCCTATGAAGAAATGTAATAACAGTCAATGCCAAATGATCGATGATTCCCTGCAGAAACAGTATGCTTCCTGTAGGTGTACAATACAAAGGTCAGCACTGCAGTACAAAGTACCTGGACTCGCTCCACACATTCAGTACAGACGGGCATACAGGGCATGCTCACACACTTGAACATCAGTGGACCAGACATATCTGGAAGTCGCAGATGTTAGTGCAGACATTCCTCAGTATGCACCACACATGCATTGCACACATAGTGGATAGGAATACAGACATATGT
The DNA here is from genome assembly GCF_019279795.1 of Protopterus annectens. Taxonomy (NCBI): domain Eukaryota; kingdom Metazoa; phylum Chordata; order Ceratodontiformes; family Protopteridae; genus Protopterus; species Protopterus annectens. The sequence goes on from NC_056742.1 coordinate 66,462,144, forward strand.
CTAAGGACAACACACTATAATAAGCCAAAGGTAGACATACATGTATGTGAGGAAGTAGGTGGCTGTGACAAGGAGCCATCCAGGCCTGTTCCCCCCCAGCACACAGCCATAGGTCCACAACCACATGAGGTTCAGATGTCATTCACTGTAGAAACTATCCACCGGTATCTGTCAACATTACAGACTATGTGGTGCACGTGCTAGCTGTGCAACATGACTGTACAAGGAAGTAGTCATCTAGCAGCTGTGTACACATACCTGTGAAATCTGACCCTGTGTGTGCCCGCATGTGATGTGTCAACCTCTAGATGAATGGGTTATGGTCCATGCACACACACTGCCCTCCCCATACCCCTACTATGACAAGCCTGCTGAGGTCATCCACTGTGAAAAACAACTTTGGGAGAATTGTAGCCCAATGATCTCTGTGGTGCGTCCCATAACTGCATATTGCTGTAGTGTGCTATAGAACTCTGGTATGGGTTCTATTCCACACATGGCAGTTGTGGAGGTTTTGTGTGTGTTTCTATGTTTGTGTAGGAATTAATGCATTTTAGGCTAGTCACACTCACTACATTTCAAATGCCCTACTTTGGAAATCCTGCTGAGGTCATTCACTGTGAAATACACCTTTGGGGAACACGCACTCCAGTAATCTCCATGGTGCATCCTAATAACAGCATCATGCTGTAGTGTGATATAGAACTTCGCTAGGGGTTCTATCCCCGCACATGGCAGTTGTGAATGTTTTGTGTGTGTTTTTATGTTTGTGTAGGGAACAATGCATTTTAGGCTAGTCACACTCACTACAATTCAAATGCCCTGCTTTGGCACTCCTGCTAATGTCATTCACTGTAAAATACACCTTTAGGAAAGGAGAACCTCCGGTAATTTCTGTTGTGCGTCCTATAACAGCATCATGCTGTAGTGTAATATAGGAGTCTGGTATGGGTTCTATCCCCACACATGGCAGTTGTGGATGTTTGTGTGTTTCTATGTTTGTGTAGGTAGCAATGCACTTTAGGCTAGTCACACTCACTGCAATTCAAATGCCCGACTTTGGAAATCCTGCTGATGTCATTCACTGTGAAATACACCTTTGGGGAAAAGGCACTCCAGTAATCTCTGTGGTGCATCCTATAACAACATCATGCTGTAGCATGCTATAGAACTCTGGTATGGGTTCTATCCCCACACATGATAGTTGTGGATGTTTTGAGTGTATTTCTATGTTTGTGTAGAGAGCAATGCATTTTAGGCTAGTCACACTCACTGAAATTCAGATGCCCTACTTTGGCAATCCTGCTGATGTCATTCACTGTGAAATGCACCTTTGGGGAAAGAGAACTCCAGTAATCTCTGTAGCGCTTCGTCTAATGGCGTAGTGCTATAGTGTAATATACTAGTTTGGTAGGTGTTCTAATCGCAGACATGACAGGTGTGTGTGTTTATCATTCATATCCTCTGTGGCGGTGAGTGTGTAACAAATGGACTCGATGTGGCTTGGGTTTTGCAAACTTCTTATATGGTGGTCCAAGTATATATCACAATGTCCACCATACAGGGATAACAGATGTGAAATAGCCAAGAGGCTGGGGTGCAGATCCATACCCCTAAATGTGACATCCATGCCAGCTGAACAACATTAGCAACACTTGTATTACCCAGGGTACACTCTCAACCCATGTCTCATACACACACACACACACACAAATCTTGGCTAGGCAACAGCCGCTATGTTGGTAGTACCCTGCATATTGCCCACTGATAGTAACCATGGTGTCATAGCAGTGGGCTACAGAGGGCATGCACCCTGTCCATCAGTCCAATATGCATGTACATGCTGACAGTGCACCTCCCCTATGCTCCCCACTGGATACCTGCAACATTTCTGGTGCCAACAAATGTGACCCACAAAGGACATAACATGCCTGAAACACAAGCCCTGTATGGACAGATGCCACTGAAACCAGAGAATACAGGGATCATGCTATCAATGTAGGTGCAGGACAAACCTGCTGTCCATGAACAGTTCCAGCCACATGAGGTCAGGACTGGCACATATGATGATAATAATCTGTGTACATAACATGGACCAGACACCCCAGGTTCAGTTCCACATGTCACTGTACATGCATGTGGGAGGTGTGCACATCCCAGACACTGTCCATATCATGGACTAAGGAACACATACATGGCAGGCAATGCACAATGTTGGCCACACGCAATAGTCACCCAGGTGACTGAAGGGTGAATACAATACTCACCTGTCTGGGCAACTCCAGACACTACACCCCTGAGCCACAATGCAGACTATTTTCATGTGGCTTGATGCCAAGGTATACCCATCACATAGCCTTGTTTAGCCATCTGGCACCATCAACCACAACACACCCATGAAGCAGTGCACACATGCATGTCAGTATTGGCACCCATGTCTGCATGTGTGGTGTATGATGCATATGACCACATTCACACTCACTACAACCCACATTGGCATACTGAAGCATGCTGTCTGATGTCAGACACCTCCACATACCCTTTGTACATATAACCTCTGTATGATCCCTGTGGTGCATGTGATACTTGCACAGTACTGTGTTGTGGCACTCTCACTAGTGATGAGTTGTATTCCTGGCCCTGCAAAGTGTGGCAATGTGTTTGCGTCCCTGTGAAAGTGTGGCTGTGTTGATGCTGACACCTGTTCATGCAGGCAGGCACGTGTACTACACTTACCACATAGCTACCATATCCCTGTTGCAGATGTCATTCACTATCACATATACGTTCTATGTGGTGCATCCAATAACCGCATGGACATGTGATAGCACTGCATAGTCATCTGGGGTTTGATACCCTGTACTGGTAGGTGTGTGACACAAACATGCATAAGTTTTAATCTCCCACACCTCCCTGGCTTTTCTGTGCCTCTGTCAGCCTCTCTTACTCCCTCTCTTGAGGCGGCAGCATGTGCATTTTAAGTGATGCTCACAATCAGCTGATGGTCTCTGCACTAATTGCAGCCCTCCTCTAGCTGATTGCATGTGGAACAGCTGTGGTAACATTACCATAGCCAATTGCATGGAAACATACACCAATATCTAGGAACATCATGTTGGTGGTGGGCTGATCATTCACTGTGAGCAGGAACTCGATCTGTTGTTTGGCAAAGAGCATCTCAGATGGATTGCGGTTTACCTCTAACAACATACACTGTGGAAATAGGCCAACACACAGGAGGGGGATGTGCCTGACCTGACTACAGACTATACGTGCTGCTATACTGAATTTGGAGTAATTTTGGTTTAAGAGTGTGTGTTTGGATATGGCTGTCCTACATGTTTACATACCTGCCATGTCAGTGCTATGTTAATGAGGGAACACCCATCTGTAGGGCCATCTGCAGACTGGCCAGTGTGTGATGCCTTTTGTTTCAGGTGTTACCCACAGAGCACCTGTCTGTGAACTGCAGAAGGTAGTGTGAGAATTGCAGTCTGTAGATGGTAACAGCCATGATAGTTACTGACATCATATCCCTCATAGGACATATGGTGCAACAAACCCTATTACAACAGTAAATGCATGAGGTTATCACAGCAACATGTCAAAATTGGCCCTGTGTATGTGCCTCCAGCCACAACCCTGACAACCTTTGTACATATGTCATGCAGTAAGGGGCACATATGTACTGTACACCATAATTAGTGACATTGTATCTGAGAACAAGCCAGTGAGATATCAGACTGCTACACATGTAATGTATAGTAGGGGTTATATTTGATGGTATAACCTGGACATTCTGTGGTTGTGTGTACAGTACTGAGGTCTGTGTACTTATGGTGATTGTCGGCAGTGTATGTATTTTTAATATGTACCTTTGCCTGTGTACAGACTGTGGTAGATGTCATTGTTCTTGGTCCTGTTCTATCTGATGTTACATGCTGCTCCACTGTATTTTACCCTATCAGCTTACATGTTTGTAGGGCCATACATGTCCCATACCACAGACAGGCAGCGGACCACATTGTGTAGCGGCCCAGTATATGTAGGGTTACTGTGTGGATGGCAGATATGAGGTTGGTGTTGAACAGATAGTCTGTATACTGTAATAATACGCTAGCATGCCATATGTAGCTGTGGCTGTGTTCACATTGATCGTGGTGAGGCACTTACACACATGTGTATGTAACTCTGTGCTGTGGCATGCCTGTAGAGCCTGATATATATGTGCATTTACATGTGCATTCCCCATAGGAAATGTAGGCCAGTGTTGAGCCGGTCTGCCTGTAGCCTGCACAGTGCTTTGTTACATGCCTAGCAGCTTATTGTACTTGCCCAGCGAGATGTAATGTCCAGTTACTTGTCAGATGTACTGCTGCCAGGCCACCATAACAGTCATGTGTGTCAGATAGAGCATTGGTATGCTGTACAGATGTATGTCAATATCTAGTGGGTGGTATGTGGCCATGACACCTCCTTCCCAGTGGTTATTATTTGGCAGGACAGATAGGGATGTGTGAATGCATAAGCTATGGGAGCAAATGTATACCAGTAGTTATGTGTTATGCTCATCTACATGGCTGTTAACATCCACATTGTCAGGATTGGTCCACATGTCTTGCACTAATGGGTTATGTGTATACCTCTGGACTGTCCATAGTGTGCTACACTGTCCATATATATTGGCCATTATCTCTGCTGTAGTCCACAGGAGCATTACGTCCTAGCAGTGGTACTGTACTATGATGTCCTTAGGATGTCTGTCAGTAGCCAATCGTGCATATGTTAAAAGCAGATGTGACCTCCCACACACACAATGTCTGTGAAGCCAATCCCTATTACAGTAGCAATACTCTACAATTATACCTGCTATACATACCTGACATCCCCTTGCACTACGACATTGGACTACAGGGGCTGAGGTAGGGCTACACTCCATGTTCAGGACATATGGTGATGATATATGTACATATACTTATCCAGATATCCATATAGACATACAGATATACATATCGACATGCATAGATGGATATGTATATGTACATAGATATACAAATAAAGACCTAGATATATACATATACAGAGCAATATATGTCTACACATATACAGACAGAGATACATATGAACATATATGTATGGATATCTATATATATTGACAGTAGTAGGTATATCAGAATAGATATGTATGCACATATAGTTATTGATATCTTCATATATACCAGCATAACTAGGCATATCTATACACATAGGATGTGCATACATATATGGCTATATATACATATATCTATATATACATATACGTATATCTATCTATACATATATCTATATATACATATATGCATATGGGAGCACTACAGAATCCTGAAAGCCCAAAGTCCTGAAGACCATCAGGGGTGAGCTGCCTTAAGGTATATGGATGTACATTACCATACAATCCACCTTGGTTAAATGCAGGCTTACTGCCACCTGCCATACAGACTGTTCTGTTTGTCAGTGTGCTTGTGATGGTGTCAGTTGTGCCTTGTTATGTAACAGTTACATTCCATTGTGTCAGCTGAGGTCTTTACCCCCAAGGGATTGTCTACAGAGTGTAGATAGAGGCTGCTGAACTATACACCTGTATTACTTACCGTTGATTGTTTGGTATCCTGTGGCCAGTCTGTCTTTACTATTGTACTACTTGATGGCCTTGGCCTGGACAGCCGTATTTGTTAACATTTCCAGACACTGTATTAGTATAACTGTTTCACAGTTGCATAACTCAGTTTATATGGATGTCCGTGTCTAAACAGCTATATGACATGGCATATACAACTGTAATAGTACACAAGTAAAGCTTTCCCATTTATGTACACCTGTGTGTGGTGTTATATCCTTTGATATATCTGTGGGTATATGTTGCAGGCAATGAATGTCATTTTTATGGGTGGCTCATACAGTCTCCAGTTGGTAAGGTGGTAACTGCAGGAATAGTGGCTGTTCCATATTGTGTGCATGTACTACATATGTAACTTACTGTACATATCTCTGCATGTGTATGTGTAGGTACACACACATATATATATATATATATATATATATATATATATATATATATATATATATATAAATGTATATCTGTATCTGCATATATGTGTCTGTGTATATGTATCCTAGGGATGCTCATGTCGTGTCTGGTCCTGGTTATGGGATCTGCAACACTTGGTAGTGTATTGCAGGGGGGATGTGTTTGGCTGTGGGGGTTATACCTATTCGTATAAGACATATATTGTTTGAGGCCTCTCAACCCCATTAATGTTGCATGTGGACATATATGTTTTTTTCCCCATTGTTATCTACAGATGTATGTCCGTATATAGCTATATATATATATATATATATATATATATATATATATATATATATATATATATATATATATATACACATATATAGATATGTTGTATCTGTTTATATATTAATATATTTACACACACATGCATCTAAATGTTGGAAAACATTCTCTGTACTGTTGAATGACTGGGCTGGATGATATTTTTTTGAAAACACCTGGGTTATATTTATCTGACATAGCTTCGTGGTAAATCAATTTAGCTATGGTGTGCAGGGATTTGGAGGTAGATTTGGACACTCAAACTCCTGGGAGGGGGTGAGGACAACAAAAATAAGTTGTGATTCCAATTAGACTGGATTACATGTGTCCACTGGACACATGTGTGAAATGGACATCTATGTATGCATCGAGATTTTCTTGTGGGAATAGATTGCCCTTTTTTTCAGGTGAGAGTGGGATGTTGGGGAAGGGTAGTAGGTATATTTGGGGAGGTAGGTTGGGTAGGTTAACAGACAAGACAAACAAGACGCATACAGGGGCAGTATATGACAGATGTGGGGTGTAAACACCTTGATGGGGAGGGGTGTTGGGAAATCGGAAGCCCATGAGCCCCCTTGAGGAAACAGTGGGACTGAGGTCCCCACCCATGGGCAGTCACCACTGCACCTTCACAGCCCCAAAGGTGGCTGTGCTAAGGGCTGTGTTGCAGAGCCAGGCTGACTCTCTAATCGCAAAATGCAGCCCTTAAGCTGGCGTAGAAGATCAACAAACTACTGCTTGATCTCTCTACGCACCATGACGCCGACCTGGTGATGGGTGACAGATGCCTGTTCGCGCCCACTCCCAGGGGGTGAGCCCCTTCCCCTGAGGTGGTTCCACCCGAAGGTGGTGCAGGACCAATGGGCAGAGAGGTCATGGGTTGGGCCCCAGACATGCTGGTGCCCGGTGCCATGGACAGCTGAGGTGGGACAGGTGGGTCCGCTGGGACCAGCGTTCCCAAATGTGCTATAGTGTTTAGATTTCATCACCATATGTGGGTTAGTAATAGTCAACACATTCCAGGGTTAGGTATAACAGCATGCATAGATGTTCCCCTTAACCCAGACACCAGATACGGGACAGTTGCATAGCAAACAGAACACATGCATATATGGGACCACAGTGATAATAAGAACAGCATGCAGGTACATTGATGGCACCATGTTACCAGTGTTGGAATAATTCAATATAGCACATGCATGGGAACCATTAATATATTTATCAAACAAGTGGACGGTATCAGAACATAGGTGACATTACATACCAGTTGAGGTGGATATGTTGATTATTGTTGGAGATTTGGTGGGGGGATGTAAATTAACAACTAGTATATTCCTGTAGTCCACATTACTTTCCTAGTCAGTGCTGTTATCTGTACCCTACATGTCTTACTACACTACCCTATAGCCTTGGTTTGGACAGTGATATGGCTGTCATCATCGTTACACATGATCTGGTTTTACCTGCAGTATACACCTCTTACCTGGTATACCTGTGGAGGGAATGCTTGTTAACACTAACTATTTGTTTCTACACATACTCCCAGATTCTGGGTTGATGTTGTGCACATAGCTATCCAACTATTTCTGTACAGACTCTGGCCATGTGCTGACCACATGCTGGTGTACCGGGACATATCTAGAATATTGCCCTCTTTCACCTTTAGTGAGCTCACACACACACATATACATGCTTTCCTACACAGTTATATTCTGTAGCACAGTGTGGGTGACAGTAATCAGTGATACTTTATTATTTAGAGAAACTGCAACACACAATTCCCTACAATACCAGAGTGAATAGTACCAGTACAGGTTATAATGGTCTGTATTTCTCAGCACAGTGTTCGTATTCAATGTACCTGTGGGAGCAATGTTTTTTAGCACTACCTGATTGTTGCCACGCAAACTTCCAGATTACACATTAGTATTATGCACATATATCTCACTCTGTTACTGTACACACTCTGGTCACAGCTTGACAACATGGGAGTGTAGATAGGACATACTTTTAATATTACTCTCCTAACAGTTTTGGGGGTTGCTACAGTGACAGGTTTGTTCTCATAGGTGTTCAACTATCACTTGTATTCCCTGTTTGCTGGCTAAACATCTGGAATCGTCCCACAGACTTACCAGGGGGACAGGGGGCAGGCAGCAGATATGGGGCCATATACTGGACATTATGGCCTCTTCTGTACAGTTGTGGGGTATGATTCTGTATGCAGCCTACATCCACTCCCAGGATTCAGACCATGGCTGTGTCTGCTACAACATAAACACTGTCCATCACAGTTGTGTCGACTATATAGATATTGCTGTATATCTCCTATCTGCTTTCTGTCTTATTAATCCCTTGTGCTTTTGCATTCTGAACTTGTATAACAACACTTTTATACAGACTTCCTAGACAGTTATATGTTGTAGGACAGTGTGGGTGACAGTGATGTGTAATGCCTCATTATTCAGAGCTACTGCATCAGTCGCACTGGCATACAATACCAATGTAAACAATACCAGTACTGGGTATCATACTTGTATTTCTGGGCACAGTGTTGGTATCTGGCAGACCTGTGGGAGGAATGTTTATTAGCACTATCTGAATGTTCCCACACACAGTACCAGGTTCCACATTACCATTATGCACGTACATCTCACTCTGTTACTGTACACACTCTGACCACAGCTTGACAAGCTGGGGTGTAAATGGAACATACGTGGCTTCTTAGTCTCATACGGTATTGTGGATTTGCTAGTGTGCCAGCTTTGTTGTCATAGATGTGTGTCAATCAGTTGTATTTCCTGTTTGCTGCCTATATGTCTGGGATCATCCCACTGATTTCCCAGGGCGACAGGCTGATAGGAAACAGATATGGGCCACTTTACTGGACATTCTGGACATTTCTGTACAGTTGTGGGGTATGATTCTGTATGCAGAGTACTACCACTGGCAGAATTCAAAACATGGCTGTGTGTGCTAAAAAAAACAACAGTTCACATCTCAGTTGCATGTGCTCTTTGGGTTTTGTTGCTTGCATTGTCCCTTTTTTCTGTCTATGTGTCTCTCAGTTGTACTAAATGGCCTCTGGGCATTACATCTGCCATATACAGGCATTCCTACACATTCAATTTATGATGCACAGTGTGAGTAAGTGCTTAATAATACAGTACTATTACATGATTGCTAATCTACATTACCATATGCTACCAGATTATACACATGCAGTCCAGCAGTTAGACCTTTATTGTCAGGCTATTACACTTTTATTGACATACAAATGATATGAGACTCTTCCTGCCATAATCTCTAGTGTATGCACTACTTGGCTTGAACTATACAGGTTTTATACAGGCAATTAATTTAGTACTACTTTTAGTTTTAGTTCCTATGACAGTAATTGCATGAGTATTACTGACCTGCCTTGTATCACAACCTCGCCAGGCGACTGACGTTGGCGTCGTGGTTCATGGCCCGCTCCATTGCAGCTGTGGGGGAAATAAGAGGAATATTTAGCCATACCTATCCATGATATTCCTGAGGTGGCAATTATTACACACATAGTGGGGTAATACTTACACACGGCTGGAACATCCCCAGATGCTCTAGCCTCTTGGAGCCACTCCTCCAACAGATCCACCCTTACACCGCTTCAGGTCAGCATAGTGATGCCTGACCTGCTCACCAGTTCGGGGTATGCCAGTGAGACTGGTGAGGTCATGGGAGAGATGTTCCCAGGCCTCCATCTTATATTGGGAGCCCTGGTACTGGCCCTGCAGCAGTCTCTGATCATGGTCTTTGACAAGGAGTCCTGCCATGACCTTGGACTCCTGGATGCACCAGCACTGTGCCCGAAAGCACACACCTTCTCCCCTTACTGCCATTGTGCCTGCAAGGGGAAGCTACAACCAGTTATGAGATGTATTCCCATCTCTTGGGGTTAAGTAGGGCCGATTTCCTGCACTTTTCCATGATTGGCCAGTTTTGAAAAGGCTAAGCTATGGGCAAACCTGCTTACCTAGGGTTGGCATTATTTAAAGGGGTATAATACTGGGCACATTGAGTTAGCTGGCCTACACATTGCTTACACCTCCTAAGCTGGCCTGTGCAGTGCTTAGCGTTGCTTACATTAGACTTTGCATTATAATTCCTTTTTGGCATTGAGTTATTATTCATTACACCTTATATGTATGCCTGGTATCCATGATTCATATGTACGTACACTGTATGGAGTCCTTGTGTTTTATTGGGGACTTTAACACTCTACTACAATTACACCTGACTTCTGTCCTTACTGTTGTACTCCGGTTCACATATTTATGTTGTGTAGTGGGTTAAGGCACATATGTCTGTATACTGATTCCTTTCACAGGTTCAGTTTGGTTTTACTATGGTGAATACATGCTTGCTGATAGCTCATTCTTCTGTACTTCTGCGATGACTTGGTGGTTAACTACTGTGATTATGGTGTATAGGGTCCTGGGTCTGAGACCTGCATGGCTGTTTATTTTGTTGATGGTCAGAACAAGAGTGATTAAGGCACTTTTGAGCATTTGTAAGTATGTTTGGGTGGGTTTGCATGACGGTAAGCACTGCTAACCTTCCCTTACATCTGCTTACAGAGAGTTAGCTTCAGAATTTCTTAACAAGTGTAGGCATTGCTTACCGCCATGCAAACGGGGTTAAACTCACTTACTAGTGCTTAAATATGCTACTGCTTATTGGTGCTTAAACCTGCTTACTAGTGCTTTATTCATTATGACACTGACACCTCACATGTGCATTTACTGCAGTACTTCAGTTCATAAAAATATGTTATTTAGTGGGTTTTGCAACATAAATATTGATCATAACGTGCCTTGCCATGGAAAATGCAGTGGGCTGGAGTGGGACTCGAACAGTGAATACCTGCTCATAATGCGAATGCTCTGCCCACTATACTATTGCTATGCTGCTTCATTTGCATATATCTTCACTGTTGTCCTCTTCAGCCATTTAGGCTGCATTAACCATAGCTAAGCCATGGGCACACCCGTGCACCTATGGTTAGCTTTAATGGGATTTTTATAAAAAAAAAAAAAAAAAAAAAAGGTTTGTTCATTTCATTTATGTATACTGTTGCTATTGTACACAAGGGGGACTGTTGGTGGAGATACGCAGACACCTCTGAGCGGTCTCCCTCATTTCTGACCCCTTTCTGCTGTTCTTCATTACGGCGGTGGGTATATTCTGAGAGCTCTGCTCTCAGACATGCCCCCTACACTCTTACACGCTCCATGTAAGACTAGCAGCTCAGGCAGCGTGCCTCATTGCTATGCATGGCGCATTGCCATCCTGCTCCTAAACAGCCACCTCCATGCAGGACTAAGCTAGTCCTGCATGGAGGAATAGTAAATCCGGAGATATGTTTAGTAAATCTCACTCTACCTAAAACTGAACTGCTTTTATTTAAACTTTTATGTATTAAACAAGTACTATTTTTGTTTTCCCTTTACAGCCATTTTTTTCTATTCTACCACCTTTCTGGTTATAGCCCCACCATTGGTCATCCTGCTTCTGATGCAAATATCACCTCTGACCAACAAGCTTGAGGTCCTTATCCTTCAGCATCTATAATAGAGGACAGGAGAAGTCCAAACAGTAGATGTCTGTTAGTTTTAAAACTAAGTATAAGACCCAGATAGTAGGGTAGTAATTAAACCTTTTAAATAAGAAATAGTTTGCCAGTACCTTAAAATCAGTAAGAAGCTGCTTCATAACCTAATTAGGGATGATACATCCCCAATAATCATTCACATAATAATTCCCTTTCTCTTACTTTTTCTCAATCACTCTATACCCTTTTGTTTGCAGTATACTTTGACTTATATCTTGAATTTCACACTCTTCCATTTGCTGTTTGCTTGCAACAATGAGACTGTGACACCCCTGCACTGTCCCAGTAATCAAGGAGCCTCAGTCCTCACCACTGGCAATAGTGAGGGATGTACACAGTGGGAGGATTACCAGTACATACACAGTAAAATACAATTTCCCTAAGAGCACACAGAGATCACAGTCAGTCTGGAGAAAGAGGGAGGAAGTCTCCCTCTTTCTCCAGATCCCCAATAAGACTCCACACTGACAAAGCTATAGAGTTGAGTCCTTAGCCAGGGTACTAAGCCTAGTCTTCCCAACACTCTCTCTGTCCAACCAGTGCTTTGTGTCTCACACACACACACACACATACACACACACACACACACACACACACACACACACACACACGCACACTTTGAGATTGGATTTATGCACAAACACACACATGGGAAAGGCTGGCACAGGTATACTAGCTATTCTCCCTTATGCCCAGACTATAAGGTAGTTATATCTGCCACCAGAACTCCCTATCAGCTACTCTAAGGCCCTTATCAAAGGGTGACCAGTCTTACTGTGTAATGTTATTATTAACCAAATGGTAAGTGTGACCAAGACTTGCAAGGCTATATTAGGAGTGGCCTGTACAGTGTCACCAAATACATATGCAAGTAATCTAAGAGCTTAAATATGTCTCACAAATAGCCACAGAGATAGGTTTAAATATATTTAATAATAAATAATAAAAGAACAAGACAATAATCAACACAGTAACTACAGAGTTCAGAATCACAAGAAATGTTTTAAAACAACATTGCAGGACAGTCTCAAATAAATACAGAAAACATCTAAACTTTACTAATCTTTACTATATTTCTATTTATATCTAAATATACTATGCCCTAAGTCTTACTTACAGAGCAACATGCAGACAGACATTCTGAATGTAAGTTTCTAGGTTCAGACAAGATACAAAATGCACAATTTCTCAATGAGAGAGTTCTTAAATCAATATCAAATATTACTGCTGGGTTAGCCCGGGTGACGTCAGTTTTTGTCACCTGACTTCAGTTCCCAGGCTAAAATGAAACCTAACATCGCTGTGTTAAAAATACATATCTCTCAGATGTGCAGCTGCTAGGAAGTCATAAAGCAATCAAACACTTTACATTTTAAACCTAGTAATTACTTTTCTTTTCAGAGAATAGAAAAACATCTAGCTCTAGACATTGTGTCTGCTTGCAGCATTAAAAGTAACGTTTATAGCACATTGTAAAGCACTTAATTTCAACTTATTTTCTTGAAGTTTTGTAAGTTATGTTACAGCTTCTACTATTAAAACATACATTTGCAAAGGGATATCGTTTATATACATTTCTGTTCTTTTCCAGTAGGGTACACTGTGGACACATCTTTGAAGCTCAGTACTGTACAAACTCTGTTCAACACACACCTCTACACCAGTAGTTTAATATACACATAACATATAGTTCTCTTACATTTGTAAGACAAGAATATGAATCATGTTGATATTCACAAATGACATATGATTATTTACAAAATTCCAGATACCTGGGCTGGCAGTGTCACAGGGACTACTCCTTACTTATTTTGCTTCATCTCTTCTATCCATACAACACAGTAGAGAAACAGGATTGAGCTCCATGAAAGAAATGCTACACATTTATAAAATATAAATAACAAATATTAAGCTTCTTCAGGTTAACTTCAGAAAATCTAAAATTTTAAAATTCTACAACCCTCCCATTTTATAATTTGTATTCAAGTCACATAATTTTACAACTTAATGCTCGTAAAGAAACATCCAGCATATATACACCAATAAAACTTCTAAACTTTTATTACATGCCTAAAATAATCAGTGGTGTCAACCATAATGTTTTAATACAGTTTTACAGGGAATCCTATAATGTAAGCCTAACCAACCCATTTGTGGCATTTAATTTTATGATGCATTTCCTTTCAACTACTTCTGTCTGATTTATTCTATGTCCACCCGTCTTATTTTTCTATTACTAATTCTAGAACAATAAAACTGAAACTATGTTTTCTACCCATCTTCATAAAATGACATGAAAGTGCATTGTTTTTAGCATTCTTTTCAATATCTCTTACATGTTCTTAAATCATTTCCTTTAATTGTTGGCATCCATACAGCAGCTCTACTTTGAAGTCCAAATGCCCATATAACTGATATACATTTACGCAAGATGAAAATAGCAAAAGGTGAAATACCTAAATGGTGAAATTTTCCCAGGGTAAGTAAAAACCTGCTCAAATGTAAATGAAACACATATCAAGGCAAGTAAAATCCATCTAGATTAGGGTGCTACACATCCCACACCCCTCTATGTAGGGGGCTGTGCCCCCCATACACCTTCTGCCTATGTATATCAACTCTAGATCATACTGCAGTGGAGATAAAGCATGTTTGGCATGTGCTTACTTACCCTGGGAAAATTTTGGCATTCGGGTATTTCATTTTTTGGTATTTTCATCTCATGTAAATGAACATTGGTTATATGGATGTTGGGATTTCAAAGTAGACCCTGTGAGGATATCAGATACTGTTATCTCTATTAGCATGTCTGGCTGCAGTTTTGTAAATACTTGTAAATAATTGTAAATTGCCTTGTGTTATAAATGCCAGCATGACTACCTATAATTTTGTAAATAAATGTATGTTTTTTGATTGTTTTTTGATTTGTGTAATATGTTTGAATCAGACAGTGTTATTCTGGATGACCAAATGTACAAGTTGATTGAAAAAGAATTCTGAATGCAGGTTGTGCCATTCAGCTGACCCTGAGGTGATATCATCATGTGCCAGAGCAGAAAGGATTGAAATCTCCACAGCAGCTGTTTTTGTTTATTTTTCAGAAGTCTGAAATGAGACAGTAGAATTCTCATAACAGCTTTGTATGACTTTTAAAAAATTCTGCTATAAAAAGCAGGTTTTGAGTCAGTTGCTGCAGTTGCAGCAGTTGTTGTAGTAGTCAGTGGTTGCTTTCCAGATCAATATTTAATACTCAGAGTTTTTCAGAGCTGTTCAGCAGAAATAATAGGATTTGCTATTTAAGTCACTGAGGACTGGACAACAGCCTGAAGAATGGACATATATTTTTATTTTGCTTGTAGAAGTAAGAGCATCATCTTGCCTTGCTGGCTTAATTAGATCAGACAGGGACAGTTAATCTTTAGACAGTTAGGGAGTTACAGTTAGATAGAGTTTTTCTTAATCAGTGTGAAACCTGTTATATAGCGTTATTTTCATAATTCCTATGTGTGAAACTCTGTGATTTCTTGGAATCAGTTTTTCAGTGTACATATCTTTTAAATCATTTTATTTATTAAATATTTTGCTACTTTGTTTTATTGTTTTCTGTTTTGTAATCTGCAGCCTTTCTCCCTGGGCCTCCGCTGAAAATTGGCTTAGTTCCAAGTCGGACTTTCACGGTTAACAAATGTTAAATAAAAATAAAATAAAATTGTGGCAGGTTATTGAGAAAGTACTTTTAGTAGCCTGAGAGTATTTATACTTATTGTGATAACACCAGGGCCACTCCAAAAGGCCTGACTGCTTGTGTTTTACATGTTACCTTACATATTTATTTATTTTATCCAATATAATTAAACACCCCTATTGTAGGGTGTTGTGGTATTTTGACTGGGGGCAGTGTAACCGTGTAATTTGGGAAAGAGGACCTAGCACGTGAATCTGTTCCAGTCTTTCCCAAGAGTGTTTGTGTGATTATCAAATATTTAAGTGTGAGTATGTCAAATACCTAGAACTGGGACAAAGTGCTCTGCAGTGGGTAGTGTGAAGACTCATTTCAGTATCAGGATTGAAGAAAATAGTTCAGTCCCAAGTTTGGAGCCTCTTCCCAGTGTACCCTTAGGAGAAATTGTGTGTTTTATCCCTGCTTTCAGTGACACTTCCTTACCAGAGACAGTGATGAGGATTGAGGCTCCTTAGATACTACCCTGGATTTAAGCAGGGGGTTGTCACAGACCCCCATACAGCATACATGGTCACTATTTGTTAACTATTGCTGCTTCTGAATTTATCTCTGCAGATCAGCAGCTCACCTTTAATGCTTTCTTTCTGACATCTTCTATGTCTCACTGATTTTTTTTCACATTACTTTTCTGCTCCTCACTGCACTGTTGGGAAAACCAGCTCCATTCAGCCTCACTTTGCTCAGCCTCACCATGCTCCTTTGTCCTATTTCAAATCCCCACCCACCCTCACTACAACTATACTTGTACCTTACAACCAGTCCCATGCAACAACACATATTAACCCCACCCACCACACCATAACTCCCTCATACATTCAGTAGCACCACTTTCTACTGGAATAATTGCATCACTTCCTTCTTCGCTGATAGTCTTCCAGAAACAAATTGTAACCACATCAGCATAAAGGTCACCTGCTAATCCTGCCCTTACCATGTTCACCCCACAGGCACAGTTACATTAAACAATGCCATAGAACTTTCACTTTGACATATGGAATTGCAAAATCATCAACATTTATTCGTATTTCAACTTTTACAGTGTCATAATATCAGATTAGGCTATACCCTAACTTTTACCTAGATATATTTAACCCCAACCACTTCCATCTTTATTCTGCTCTCAACTCTTAAAGTGTCATCACATGTCCTAATGCTATATCCTATCTCTGCTTATATTACCTAACCCTCTACACCCACAGAGACTTAGCAATATGTTCATACACTCAAGTGTAACATCCTTCTTCTGTTTCTTGCACATTTAACAATCTACCACAGATGCCTACATATTAACCATTAACCTAGCCACACCTTCACCAATATCCATTCAAACTATTCCCCAAACACTATCATCATAGCCCATCACATCTACAACTCCTCTTATATTCACCCTTTTAATTATACTATAGTAATGTTACCAAAAGCTGTTTCTCACACCAGAATTAAAATTAAAGTTCAGATAAAAAAATTATTTCCCAAATCTTACTTCAAAACCTTTATACACGTATACCCAAACCCTCTTCCAGATTTAAACCAACCTCACATCAACCCCCTCCCAAAAATAGCACCCCAAATACACCAAAAGTAAAAACCACATAACAAAGGAATAAAAACAATAAATATTAACCTGAGAAGCACTTTGAATAAATTGGCTGACTTGCTTGTTTTCATATCTAAACATGCCCCAGATATTCTTTTAGCAACTGCGACTTGGATAAAACTCACTACTAAAGACAATTATCTCCTGCCACCAGGCTATAGCATAGTAAGAGCTGACAAGTAAAAAGTCAAGTAAAATAGTCATTTTATGCCCCAGCTATCTAAACATCTCACCATACTGTCATAGCCATCAACAATTCAGTAAAGCAGAAATTCTTATTTCCTTTCTGAAACTGAACTTTTGCAAAAGTCTGTGTATTAATGCCATACATATTCCCTCTGGAAATAACATTCCAATGCTTCAGGGCATTCTGTCCTTGGTATCCAATAAAATACCCTGATAACCTATACTTCTAGGTTACTTTAACGTATACTGGCTCCAAATTAAATCTGACAACCCCACAGTCTCCACTAATCTCTTTGGATTCAAACAACTAAGAGACACTCCAACCAGATAAAACAAACTCATTAACAGAACCCTTACATTGGACTGGATATTAGTATCCCAGCTCTGTAATATTTCTAGCACATACACCTTACCAGCCTCTTTAAGTGATCGTCTACCTACTTATGCCAATAGAACCCTTACCCACTCACCCAAACAACACCAGTATAAATATGTGCACAACCTAACTAAGTTTGTGCATAATAATTCTTTTCTACCCTAAAATCTTATAATAAGTCAGATCCAAAATCATTACTACTTGATGAAGCTGTGCTACAATTTAGAAAAAAACATTCCTCACCATGCTAAATGAATATGTCCTATCAGGAAAAAAAGGAATCAAACTGAACCCTGGTCCTCAACTATCCCATCAAACTAGAGAAATAATCAGACAAAGGGATAAAGCCTGAAA
This sequence comes from Protopterus annectens, assembly GCF_019279795.1. NCBI lineage: Eukaryota > Metazoa > Chordata > Ceratodontiformes > Protopteridae > Protopterus > Protopterus annectens. Next base: position 66,480,425 of record NC_056742.1, read on the forward strand.
TGTGCTGTACACCATACAAACACCTGAGAAACAGCACTAACCATAGCACAAAACTAGATAAATCATTATTGCACTTTATAAGAAACCATCAAAATAATCTGAAACTTTTCCAAGCATCCATATCAAGCTTACTAACCTCAGGCCACAACTCACTATCCAATCCATCCCCTGATCGTTGCACCAGCTAAAACTGCAGAGAATTTCAAGAACCATATCATACCATCCATCCCTTCCATACTAGAAAGTAACACCATCTGTAACCCCACACCTTTGCTAGACTCCAATTACTATCTACAACACTTTTCACTATGACCAGCCTCCACTCCATTAGTAAAAATATATTTCTCAAATTAAAAAAAAATAACTCTATAGCTGCAGATACTCTTATCACCTATCCTGTAACCCTTTTAATCAAGAGATCCATCGAGGAATGCCATATCCCCCCCATTATCTGGAGAAAGGCTTACATAGTGCCACTCCACAAAGGTGGTCTTTCCAGTGATTATACCAACTTTAGGTCTATTGTAATACTATCTCTCTTATCCAAAGTTCTTGAAAAATATATACAAACCCAACTATTGAACTATCTCACTACTAACAATCTTCTTTCCCCTACACAACACAGCTTGCAACATTACCATAGCTCTCTATTATGCTTTACCAGTACTATTAATACTAACAGAAGCTCTGGAAATCTGGTTTCATCATTTCTTGACCTATCACACCACCTATTACTGCAAAAAGGTTTCCTCTCTTAGTCTCTTTTCTCTATCTGTCCCATGGTTTAAACACTACTTATTTGACAAACTGTTGGTTTGGAATGTTCCAGATATGCCAGTGTAGAAATGAACAGCCTCCTATCATTTCATTGTTCTGACTTGATGGAACATAATACTGGTTCCAAAGCAGACAATCCTTGCATACTAGCTTATTTATTTTCACTAACATTTCAAACACTGCCACTTCTAACCAAACCACCATTTAGGTTAGGCAAGACTTAACAAAACAGTTCCCAAGATCTCTTAAAGCATTTACAGCATTAGCATTCAAATGACAACTGTTGTTTACATCAGCTATATCTTTCATCAAATTTTCTTTTATTCTAAGTGAAAGAGCAAACAGGTTTAGTATCTTACCCTGTGTCCTATTTAATTATATACAGGCCACTGATCTAGAAAATCAAAGAATATTTCAATAGTTCAATTCTCTAGGTGAAACTGAATCAATGATACAGTTGATTTTAAATAAGATGAGGTTGCAATAATTGATCTGTAGTCTATGTAAGTCATCATTACAAGTGCAACCTAGTTTGAAAAAAATTCTTTGACTTATGAGGCACGATATTACAACTCACCCTCTCAGTAGAATAGATAAATCGGGTTATGTTTTGTGCTTCCTATTTTGCTTCCATACCTGAAGAATTTTAGGTGGAAATGGCTGCACAGACACTTTCTAAACCTACCGTTTGCACCACATGTTCTCTTTAGATTTACTTCTATGGTGGGGATCATGCAAGCCTAAAACACATGTTTTGTATACTTCTACTTCACATTCACAATGCCATATTGCATCCAGAAGTTTTTGCCTGTTTCTTTAACTGAGTGACTTAGCAAATAATAGGCAATATTTGAAAAGGCAAGAAGTTATCAATAAAATGACACTAGGATTGTTAGTTTAGGATGCCCTTCAGTGGATAAATTAATCTGTCACTTATTATTCATATTTTCAAATGTATGTTCATATTTTCATAACTGAGGGAGTTATTGAGGTATATGATGTGAAACACCAAGGTGGGAGACAAGACAATTCACCACCATTGTTGGTTTCTGTCACACTATATTGGAAATATTGCCAGTTGTTAGCTAGTAATTATGAAAATAAGCTATATTTCATTTCCATATGTACTTAATATTTCAAAAACAAGTGACTTACATTTTGTTACATGACATTAAGTGAAACCTTAGATTTTAAAAATAACTTGCCTTTGACATTTGCACTCTAAGGTGCACATTTTGAGAGATAACCTGTATTATATGGTTTGGTATGTATACAATAAAGCGTATGTTTTCATACTACTGAAAATATCCCAATAAACATGTACTTATACATGAATTTCTTGTTGTCATATGAAATCTTATGTCTGGTTAACAAAAATGTTCTAACAATATATGTCTAGGTTATACATTTTTCAAGATATGAAAATCTGTTTGTGAAAGTTTCCATAAAATATAATTTGGTGGTTGTGTGCATTGTAATATCTTGCAGTATTTATGGAAAAGATTATGAATGCACTGGCTATTATTACAGCAAAATATACTTTTTACTCATTGCATTGCTATTTGTGCAGGTTTAATAGCTTTTGCTGTTCGCAAAATATTTACATTTATCTTATGCTTTTTAAGTTTTTTATTATTATTTTTTTTTTCTTTAGAAAGTGATCTCTAATGGCCTTGGTGGTGCAGTGGTTAGAGTTGTCACCTCTCAGCAAGAGATTCTCTGGTTTGATTCTTGGCAGGAGCACCTTCTGTGCAGAGTCTGCATGTCCTCCCTATGGTCAAGTAAGTTTCACAAACATGCAGGTAGGTGTGTGCGTGTGCATGTGCCTTCTGTGACGATTAGGGCCCAGGCTGGCAGCTTGACATTGTAAAAACTCAATTGCCAATCAGTCTGTGGATTAGTGATCTGCTGTGGTGACCCCTAGCTGGGAAAAGACAAAAGATGTTGATTTGCTCTCTAATGTAAGATGTGTGCAGGCTGCTAGAGGTGTGACATTCCACACCACAGAGTTGTTAATGAAAACTGCACCAGATGTTCCCTTATGTTACAACTGTGTAATGGATGTGTGATGGCCATCAGCTAGAAGTTTGATCAATAAAATTTTGAGTTTGCATAACAAGAATCTCAGGTATGGACCTCTGCCCAAAAACTCTAGAGGATCTATGGGGAAATGGATTTAGTTTAAAAGAGTGCATTGTTCTACTGGGCTACAGGATAACTAGTATTGTTTCTGATTTGGAGTAGCCATTTTAATTTCAGTTGTAAAACTAGCTTCTACATATATTAACAATTAGTGAGGCAATGTGTTTATCCTTCTTATGGTCAGTAGTTCTATTTTACAAAGAATCTCTCCAGTATAAAATTAAAAGCTTCAGGGAGTATAACTGGATGGAAAAGGGACTGAATAGTTAGTAGCTGAGTAAATTCTGGTTAAGTAAAATTTTACTAATGTAACTTTTTACTGCATATCACATATGTTGATATGTGTTCAGAAAGGTAGGCCCAGCTATACCTCATTGATTCATAATGCAAAGTTTGTATTAAACACACATTTTTAGGAATGCAGACTTCACTACCACACCCTTTCTTTGTTCTTATTTTCCTTTTTCTTTCTCTTTTAGACAATCATTCCTAGTGCTAAAATGTATATACTTTCCACAGATTTTATATAGATTCCATGGATATATTTATTATAGGGTCTATATTATGAAAGCGAAAAACCCTATGCGCAAATACCAAAACATCGAACCCTATACCGGGAACCGTGAAAATCCTGAACGGACTAAACAGCGAAAAAATAAAAATCGGACTGTCATAGTCAGCCAACTCCACCACTAGCTATATACTACCTACCCAAATAAAATAAATAAACCACATACATACACTAACCAAACCTTACTTCTAACCTAAAGTAAAGCAAAAAACCCTACTTCTAACCTTACACTAAACCCCACATACACAACTAACTATGCACTATCCTTAACCCCTCCCTAACCCTAAGGTCCGTAACTACCGTACAATCCACTACAGACATACACCCAAACAAAACAAATAATCCACATACATACATTTAACAAAACGCTACCTTCAACACTATTAAACCCCACATACAAAACTATCTATGCACTATCCTTAACCCCTCCCTAACCCTAAGGTCCGTAACTACTGCACACTTCCCCTATGAAAATATACACAAACAAAATAAATAACCTACATACATACATTTAACAAAACCCTACCTCTAACCCTACACTAAATCTAACATACATTACTTATCTAAGCACTTACCTTAACCTGCACCCTATCCTGAACTCCGTAACTATCCAACACTTACCTTATGCAGTTAATCCACAGACGGGCCAACCATGGAAATTCGATATTTCCATTTTCGCGGTTTTCAACGTTCGCTCTAAGTCCACTTCACACTATACGGTTCAATGTTTACGTATTCGAGTAAATGTCTTTTTGCTTTCCTAATATAGAACCTTTATTATACTATGAATATAATTATAAGAAGACATTTGTCCTTTATGAGACAATAAAGCACAAAATAAGCCAAAGGAAACACTCTGAACAGGAACCTCAAGTTCACCCAAGACTTTAGTGCTTTCGTCCATTTAATCACACACTTCCTTATATAAGAATATCTGTTATTTCTATCCTTTATTATAGCATAGCTGACAATTTAGAAGTCTTTATTTTCAACTACATGAACATATTTATGTGATTCTTATCAGGGATCTCCTATTCCTTCCTCGTCCTTTGCTGTCATTTTCTTTTCACCTTCCATTCCTGGGCTGGCAGTTAAAATTGTATTAAACAGTTTTTCAGAAATAATATAGTATATGTGTTCTACTGAAAGTTAAAAGTGGTATGTACAAGGAATCAGCCAACAGACTAGTCTGAAAGCACAGATGATCATGAAGGTTACATACTTGTGGCAACCATGTGATGTAAAATATTGGCACTTACTAGAATTTCAGTAGAAGCACAGAGCATCATAAGAAAGTGAAGCACAGAGCATCATAAGAAAGTGAAGCTATTTATAGTACCGACAAAGGTGCAAAAGCAAAACACCAACCCACATTTAAAATGTTGTGTAGCATCTTTTGAAAACAAATATTAAAAAGTAAAGGTTTGCATTGTTAACTTTAATAACTTGTTTCTGAACATTTTCCTAATCTTATAGAACTTATTAATGACCCCTCAACTTAAAAGCCTTGTTGTCACTATATTCACACACTCAGACAACTCTGTGATATAGTGGGATAAAGTCCTGACTACAGTACAAGTGAACCACGTTTAGTTAGTGGTTGAGGTGCCTGTAGGAACTGGATGGGAAGGATGTAAGCAAATGGTCATGGCTGGCTCACCTGTCCTGAGAGAGGGAGGGGGTTTTGGCTTGATATAGTGATGAAATTGATCTGAGTACTGGGTGTTCACTTATTGATGTTTTAGCCTACCAAGCCCACATTGTCAATAATGCATTTGCACTATGTAGCTGCAGGAATTCAGCAAAGAGAGGCTTGCTTTGTCTCCAAATGCAACAGCCATGGAGTTCAGAAGAGCTGCAGAGAGGGTTCTCTCATGAGCAGTAGATAAACCACCTGCATGGTTTAGCAAGCCAGCATATTCCCTATCATCTCCCATCAAAGAATGGAGGGCTAATTGGGATTCTTGGACAGGAATGAATAGACCATAGGGCTCTTACTACTCTTGGAATGCCTGGGTGCTGTCCCTCCACGGCAAACAGGCCAAATGGTTGTAGGTAGAAGAGTCACTGGGTAGTGTCCTGGGGAAGCATAAAAGAAAACACACAAACAGTATATTTGTATGTGTGCAATGTGTGCCTTTTCGCACAAATCAACAAAATGTGTTAATGTACCATACAGGTAAGTAATATGTATAAGCATGGGAATTTAACACTGAATAATAAGACATTAAAAGCAGTGCACTGCATTTACAACTGGACTTATTGCCACTGCTGTATGAGGTTGATTAAGAAGATGAGCTTGACAGAATGCAATTATTTTCTAATGATAACATAAAGGAAATAAAGCTGCCAAGGGAATTTATGTAACTCTAGTATGCAACGTGTTATGTGCCCCTCACTAACTACCTATTTAGAGAACTCAGTCATCATAATAATAAAACAAAATAAGTTTTGCAAAGTACAGGTAATAAAATGTAAAAGATTATAGACCCTTACTCCTTGAGCATCAGAAAACAAATGGCAGCTAAAATTAAAATTTAAATGTTTTAGCATAGTATGATAAGTATGATAACTGCAAAGGCTGGGGAAATGGACAACAATTACTGCCTCCTGGTCCATAAGTTTGATTCCTCAAGGTTTACCCTCAAGACCACACCTGGCCATTTGTCAGTAAATCCAACATGAATTTTGCAATAATTATATCTATACCACTGAATGTGAAAGATTCAGAGTAATAAGGAAACAGTAGGGTATGTTGTGCGGCTGGCATTTGTCCATATTGACAAGACATGATCGCTTAGGCTGACTTTAATACAAGTCTGCTAAGGCATAAGAAAGTGCTTAAAGTGACTTACGTTTCACTTACAGAAAACAATTTATATGACAGAACTGAAGAAGAGGTGCGTCTTCCTTTTTCAGTAATTTAGACTGATTTGCCTGTTAGAAGCTTGATGAACATGTTATTGTGTCAGAATGTGTTTCTGCTTTTTCTGTTAGTAGAAAGAAAAGGCTTTCTGGTGAAGATATGAAGTAGATGACTGTCAGCTTGAAGACAAAAGCTTTCTCTCTCGATAGATCGCTTCATTTTAACAGATATGTTGAATGGAGAATATATTCATGCAGCATTGTGATCACGCATTTATAGGCGCATTTTTACATAAGCAAAGAAGTTTCAAGTGTTGAGGTAAGATAATCTCTCCTTTTCTCTCCCTCAAACACCTCATCTCTCTCTCTCTCTCTCTCTCTCTCTCTCTCTCTCTCTCTTTTGCTCTTGTTTTCTCTCTCAGCCAAGCAAACACAAACAAGTGCATGCAAGCAGATACATACACACACTAACACACAAATATATGCTTGGTATCACAAGCAGCTATGGTAGTTCGTTAATACTCTGGATATGACAGATGACAGAGCCGTGCAGAATTCTCACAATATTCAGTTACCCTTCAGGAATGCTGAATCACTGAATGACCTCATAGCTGTCCACAGAAAATAGCTTACTACTTCTGGGAAAGATCAGCTAAGACAGCCAGCATTAACATAAAACCTATGTATGCTCTCACCTGTACAAATCCTTCTCAAACCCACCATGAGATGCTTGTATCATCCTGAACACTAAAAATGTTAGCTTCTTACATAAAACATTGGCATAAAAAAGTTTTTCTTCTTCAATAATTTATTACCATTTATGTAATCCTACTGGACAGTAAGGGTTCCTTCCTTGGTTTATGAAGCCCTGCAATTAAAGATGCACAGGCTGAAACGGGCATGCACAATTCTGCTTATATGCACTTAAATACAAACAGCATGGGAAATAAGATCTGAAAAATAGGCAGACTGTTCTCTATTGCTCAAACACCATCAAGTCATATATCATTCACTATGGGGATTGTCATGAACTCATATCTGATCTCAGCCTATATAATGAGCTCCAGCAGCACCAAGCCTCTAAATAACAATTTTGGTAGCCTTACACCATTCAAAAACTCCTTTAGAGACCTCCCCTTTTGAGGTATCCAGTTTCTGTGTCTGCTTTTATAAATTTCTCTGCAATTTCTTAAACATTGCATAGATCTCTGTTGGGTCTGTAAGAGTCTTAGCTGTGGTATGCTTCATTATTTTCAGTACAACTCTGCTTTCTTCTTTTCTTCTGCTAGAAGGCTAACAACTTTTCACATCTGCTGTTCAAGCCCCAATCAAATAAGTGGTACATGACTGTCTCATAATTAGGGAGCTACCTCTTGGCCCTTTTCTATACCTATAGTGCATCTGTGTTGCTGTACTGTGCCCTTACACAGTCTCTCTGTGAAATCATTAGTAAATCTTCTTCAGGCAGACATCTTCCCTTATGTATAACAACAGCTTAACCACTTTGCAGCAAACTAACAGCTTACCTTAAAACTTTCCCACCACACCATGCCATGCATAGACTACAGGTTTGATATCCATTACTGGTAACTGATTTTGAACTTCTCTTCAAACAGCTTTCATATCAGAGCATTGTATCAATTCCCTTAGTGACCTCTGTGGTTTAATATGCCTATCCATCAAGGGTCTGTAACTATGTAACCCCATATCCCAGATTACAGTGAAATAACACCTTCTATAACAGGCAGTCATCAGTGTTATGTGCTTCCCAATGCTGCCACTTGGCAGTAAAGCAAGGCAGAGGATTTGTTTCACTTAACCCATACAGTGACATTAACAGTGCATTATGTATCAGGCCTGGGGTTTGCCCATCACCTACTGATTTTTTCTTGCCATGCTATGATTTAATAGGGGTTAGGCAAATTTATTCCAACTAGTAAAAGCACTAGTAACTTAGAGGTTAGTGCTGAGTTCTTCAGATTGTGCAAACAAGTACTTGGAATAACAGTCAAAACAACTTTTGCTTCCTGCATATATCTGACAGGTGCTGCAGTTTTCCCATGGGTTTCATCATGTTATGTCATTTCCAAGTAGTGCTTACACCTCTTGTATTCAATGAGAAAGGATTCATGGTGGCACGTGTCTTAGTGGCAGAGACCTGGTTCAAGCCTCCAGAGAGCACCCTGCATTACCAGGCTATAATTCATACTACACCTTTCGGCCACCTAACCTGGACTGAAAAACTAATGGTGGAGGCATGTCCATATTCATCAAGGATATCCACACCTCCAGGCTAGTTGCTCAGCATAATGCAGCCAAGATTATCTAAGTGCAACTAACTCTGGGCAAGACTGCAATCCAAATTGTAACTTGCTACAGATCCCCCACCATGCCCCAGGATTCCCACTCCTCATTTCTTTATACAATGGAAAATATTAGGGTACAACCCAACACCCTAATAATGGGCAATTTCAACTACCCCACCATTAACTGGGAAAACTACTCATGTACCAACTCTTTTGCTCAATGTTTTCTGGAATTCATAAATTCCAACGTCTTGTACCAACTTATCCACACCCACACCAGGGGCAGCAATATCCCAGACCTGGTCATTACCAACATGGGTGACTGCTGTTCCACACCAGAGGTCAATTTCTCGTTGGTCAGATCCAACCACAAGCTAATCAGCCTAGACATCCACATCCTGCCGCCATTAGGGAAACCACTGTAAAGCATTTCTCCAAAGCCAAATTCACACTTCTTAAGACAGAAGTGGCAAACTTCATGACACCCATGCAGATGGACAATAGAGGTATGACTGCTGAATCCTACACAAATGCACTTTATAAACACTTACATGAGTGCATGGATCGTGCTACCCCTAACAGAACCAAGATGCTATCCTCCAAAAAAAGGACGCCAATCTGGTGGTCCCCTGCCATAAACAAACTCTACAACAGAAGAAAGAAACTGTTGCAAAAAAGAGTAAAATCCCATGACTGGAAGAACTCCCTGGTCAGCCTCAGTAAGAAGCTGAGATCCCTCATAAACTCCTCCAAAGCTAGTTATGAAAACAAAATCGCCACTGATTCTAAAGACAACCACAAAGCATTCTATAGCTATGTCAAGAATCTCAATGGCAACACTCAGATCTGCTCTGAGTTACAGCACAATGGCACTAAGAATACAGAACCAACTGATATTGCCAACATCTTTGCAGATAGGTTCAGTGCTAACTTTACCCCCACCCCCAACCCCTAAAGGGCCCATCTCTATACCGGAAGAATGCAAAGTTCTTGTAATCCTGGCTGCACAGGTAAAAACCACACTCTCCAAAGCTAAGAACACAGCATCCATGGGACCTGACAACATCCCAGGCTGCGTTCTACATGAACTACAGAATGAACTGGCACCCCACCTAAGCACCATGTTCAGTCATAGCCTCACCTCAGGCTTTGTGCCCACTGAACGGCGCACAGCGACGGTTATCCCACTCTACAAAGGGTGAGCCACCATGGACCCCGGGAACTGCAACCCCATTAGCCTAACAAGCCTGGTCTGCAAGGCCATGGAATGTGTCATCATGGAACTTAGAAACAAAGACACTGGTAATCTCCAAACTCTGGATCCCACCCAGTTTGGGTTTGTAAAAGGCAGATCATGTCTCCTAATCCTGATAGACTTCTTTGAAGCAGTCACCAAAGCCATAGACGAGGGTAAGGTGGTTCACACAGCCTATCTAGATCTTGCCAAGGCTTTTGACACCATGCTCCACTATGGAATTATAGATAAACTCACTAAACTAGGTATAAATCCCAGTGTCACAAGATGGGTTGCCAACTGGCTCACTGACAGAACCCATACTGTGAAAGTAGCAGACTCCAAATCTGACTTCAGACCAGTGACAAGTGGAGTACCACAGGCTTCAGTCCTGGATTCTCTCCTGTTTGGTATCTACTTTTCTGAAGAACAGGCTAGCACAGAAGGTCTTTGGCTAATGAAGTTTGCAGATGACTGTAAACTAGGAGCCATAATTAAAACTCCTAACGATCTGGACATCCTACAAAAGAGCCTCACTGAGACAGATGCCTGGTGTCAAAGCCATGGCCTCAAGCTCAATGCCAAAAAGTGCATTGTCATCCCCTTTGGTAAAACCTTTGTACCCATGAGCTACCACATAGGTGGAAGTCTACTTAACACTGAAAGTGTGATAAGAGACCTTGGGACACAAGTGGACAGTAGTCTCTCCTTTGATAATCACATCACCACAGTAGTCAGGAAATCCTTCTACATGGCACATCTCATCACAAAAGGTTTCTCATCCAGGAAAAAAGAGGTCATTGTTCCCCTCTACTCGTCACTCATTAGATCCATTATAGAGTACAATGCCCCTTTTGGTATGTACCTTACGAGACATCTACAGCAACTGGAAAGGCTGCAGAAATACCTCACAAAGAGGATTACTGGACTCAAACAGATGCCCTACGCAGACCATCTCAAAAAACTTCAGCTTTACTCCATCGCATATCGCCTACTCAGAGGCGATCTCTACCTAACATAAAAAGCTATGTCAAACCCAGAGCTGTTGGACATGCTCCACTTAAAGAAATCCCAGTCCCTCCGAGCTACACACTCTAGGGACCTAAACCTTGTCACCACAATAAACAGAACATGTTGGAGGGATAAATTCCTGTCCCAGAGACTTCCCATACTCTAGAACAAACTACCTGTCTATATCAAACAAAGCTCCTCATTAGCACTCTTCAAGAAAAATCTTGATGATTGGATGGAAAATAGGAAATTTGCCCCGGGGATCACCTCTGTGTCTCTGCTCAACAGGGGCACAGGAAAATAATTTTCTTGGGTGGCGAAAGCCAGGGTACCTTTTTGGATAGGCTTGTATAGGCCCAAGGGCTGATAGCCTAGTACCTACCTATGAACCTATTTCTCCAAACTCAAAAACTGCAACACAATATTGCTGAAAGATACTTTCATTGAACACACATTCAAGCCTTTTCTTGTAGAGCAAAATCATCATCACCACTTAGCATATACATATCAGCACCTCAATTACACAACAGTGATGAAAAGTGCATAATCTGCATTTGCTGAAAGCGACTTTCAGAGAAATTGTTTTGTGGTATTGTCAATTGGACAAACTACATTTGTTTATCTAATTGGCTCCCCTGATAAGCACTTCAATGACTGCATATGTAGAATCTTCTGAAATGCTCCCTGGACCATTTCCAATGAACCCTAGCCCCTGTTAAAATGCCAGTTTTTTGTGATATAAAAAATGAGACCACAATAAATCATTTCAAAACTTTCCCCACCTTTAATGTGACCTGTAACTTGTACAATGTAATTGAAAAACAAACCTGTTAGGGGAAAATATAAACAATAACTGGAAAGGAAATTCACCCCAGGGATCATGTCAGTCGCCCTGCTTGACAGGGGTCCAGGAAAGTAAATAATGTGGGAAGAAATAGCCAGGGAATTGTTATGGCTAGGGCTGATAGCCTAGTACCAACCTATGAACCTATAAAAAAGTACAATAAGCTGGTTGCATAAGTGTGCACACCCTTAAACTAATACTTTGTTGAAGCACCTTCTGATTTAATTACAGCATTCAGTCTTCTTGGGTACACACCTGCCATCAATTAAAGAGACTCTGATTAACTGAAAATAAAGTTCAGCTGTCCTAGTAGGATTTTCCTGACATTTACTCAGTTGCCTGCTACAGTAAAAGCCATGGTTCGCAGAGAGCTTACAAGCATCAAAGGGATCTCATTGTTAAAAGGTATCAGCCAAGAAAAGGGTAAAAAAAGTTTCCATACCACTGGATATACCATGGAACACAGTGAAGACAATCATCAAAAAGTGGAGAAAATATGGGAAAACAGTGATGATGCAAAGAAATGGATGTCCTTCCAAAACTGATGAAAAGAAAAGATGAAAACTGGTCATGGAGTCTGCCAAGAGACCTACAGTAATACTGAAGGAGCTGAAGGAATTTCTGGCAAGTACTGGTTGTGTACTACATGTGACAACAATCTCTTGTTTTCTCCATATGTCTGGACTATGGGGTAGGATTGCAAGACAGAAGCCTTTTCTTACACATAAAAACATCATTGCCTGACTAAAATTTGCAAAACAATACATCGTTTCCCAAAAGCATGTGGGAAAATGTGCTATGGTCTGATGAGACCAAGATTGAACTTTTTGGCCACAATTCCAAAAGGTATGTTTAGTGTAAAAACAACACTTTGCATCTCCAACAGAACACCATCCCCATGGTGAAGTATGGTGATGGCAATATCATGCTTTGGGGTTGCTTTTCTTCAGCTGGAACTGGGGCTTTAGTCAAGGTGGAAGGAATTATGAACAGTTCCAAATACCAGTCACTTTTGGCCCAAAACCCTTTAGGCATCTGCTAGAAAGATGAAGATGAAGAGAAATTTCACATTTCAGCATGACAATGACCCCAAGCATACATCCAAATCAACAAAAGAATGTCTTCACCAGAAGAAATTGAAAGTTTTGAAATGGCCCAGCCAGACCTAAATCCAATAGAAAATCTGTGGGGCGACCTGAAGAGGGCTGTGCACAATAGATGCCCTCACAATCTGTTACAGATTTGGAGCACTTTTGCAAGAAAGAGTAGTCAAATATTGCCAAGTCAGGATGTGCCATGCTGATAGACTCCTACCCAAAAAGACTGAAGGTTGTAATTAAATCAAAAGGTGCTTCAACAAACTATTAGTTTAAGGGTGTGCACACTTATGCAACCAGCTTACTGTATGTTTCTTATTTTTTTATATTTTTTCCATAACAGATGTTTGTTTTTCAATTGAATTGTGCAGGTTATAGGTCACATTAAAGGTGTGAAAAGTTTTGAAATGATTTATTGTGGCCTCATTTTTTATATCACAAAAACCTGGCATTTTATCAGGGGTGTGTACACTTTTTATATCCATTTATATATATATATATATATATATATATATATATATATATATATATATATATAGTTTAATATGATAAAGTTGAAGTGGATTCAGTCGAATGATCGTATCATTGACCCAAGTCCACGAAATGTCACAATGATGAATTCTGATATTGTCTAATTACATCCCAAATTTGACCTCCAAACAAGCATTAACATGGGTCAAGATAGGGGCGAGATTTGTACTTCGACAATATCAGAGTTCAGCATTGTCACCGTTCGACCTCTGGACTTTTTCAAAGTGGATTCCAACGAATTCACTTCAACATTATGATAGTAAACTGTAGTGCGACCCTGGGATTGGTATATATAGTAGGGGTGTGGTGTGGCGGGCACCTCCCCCACATCGGGGGTGTGGGTGGGCGGAGCTCCCACATATTTCAAGTATATATCATGTTTAGATAAGAGTAATAGATTGCAATTGCAAGTATGCATGTATATAGTGTAACACATTTAAAATATGTGAGGGGCTATGCACCCCACACCCCTAATTGTGGGGGCAGTGCCCCCTACTCCCTCCCTACTATATATACTAACTGCAGGGTTGCATTACAGTGGGGACAAGGCCATATACCATTTTCAGTGAATTGTGCTTTCGGTGTAAAATGCACACTAATTTAACTTTCAGTGAAATGTGCATTCGGTGAAATGTCCTAGATCCATATCTGTATATATATATATATATATATATATATATATATATGTATATATATATATATATATATATATATATGTATATATATATATATATATATATATATATATATATATATATATATATATATATATATATATATATATATATATATATATATATATATATATATATATATATATATATATATATATATATATATATATATATGTGTGTGTGTGTGTGTGTGTGTGTGTGTATTGTAAATTGGTTAAAAATTCCGGGTCTATATTATATAGTCGAAGTATGACTAGTCCGAACGTGATATGGTCGAAACCATAAGTTCGAAGTTGTCATACTATGAGTGGGAAAAAAAAAAGAAAATTAACATATCTGAGGGTTGTAAGCATGGGGAGCCCCCCTGCAACCCCCATGTGGGGGGTGGCTCCCTCCCACCCCCCACTCTTTAAAAATGCCAACTCTGAGGTCGCTCTACAGTGCAGTAAAGGGAACATTTCCTTTCCTGCACTGTAGCGCAACCTCGGAGTTGGTATATTTAAAGAGGGGGGGGGGTGTGGGGGTGCAGAGCAGCTTGCCCCCTGCATATAACCTTTTATTTTCCCTTTTTTTCATTTTTTATACATAGTTGAAGTTTTGTAACTTCGGACATATGTATTCGTACATATGGTAGTCAAAAATATGGAACTTCGACTATGTAATATAGACCCGTTTACTCTAGCCCTCTGAAGCTGGCTAATAAGAAAAGGTGGATGTAATGGCATGCTACCCACTTTACAAACCAGAGTAATAGGCCATGGATATTTCATCACTCTGACCTTTAATATATACACTTATTAAAATAATAAGTATGTACTAACATACTCCTGATCAACGTGATAAATGAAGAAGGCCTATATGTAATTACTAATAGTAATAAATTTGCAAAATGTTAAAAAGTAGAAGAGAATATGTATTACTATGCATATTGTTGTCCACAGCATCTATAGCTGAAATAATACTGTACCATATTACACTTTCTTGACAGTGTTACTTTATAACAAAAATAATTAGTAGATCCACCTTCCATAAATAGTGTTGTTTTTGGTTTTCAAGTAATTTCTTTGCAAAATGGAGGATATAGGTTACAGCTTCATAGGTTAGTACTAAACTAACTGCCCTTTCAAGCCATTTTAAGCTTAGCCAATTATCCCTTGTGAGACTCAAACCCTGCACCTTGTATTTGTAAGGCAAACACCTTAACCATTAGGCCACCCTCCCAACCCTATGCTAGTAATAGGGATGTAAAGCTATAGTCTAATAAGTGACTGTTGAGGAGGGAAACTCCTTGAGGTGCTCTGTTTTGATTTTGTTTTTCTTTAAGTAAATCATATACACAAATATTGCTGTCTCTGACTTTCTGAAGTTATTCTGTCCATTGCGTCTTCATTTCTGGCACCTCTCTGCAATATTGATGACTTCTTTGCAATTCATTTCACCAGTGCTATCCTTCCCCAGTACCTCAAAAGTTTGAACCTAGTACAAATTATTTGCTGTTGTCTTCATGGGAAGATTCTGAGTACTTGTCACGTCAGCATCCATGATGTCCACTCTGACAGGAGTTGCCTTGTTGATTGTCTTTGAAAGTGCAGCAAACTTGACTTGACAGTAACTGAGGTTTGCCACTATCACCTGAAATTGTTTGTGTGCATCATTTCTTTCATTGTGAATGAAGTGGCATATTGTAATAAGGTGGGAATTGCTATTTCCCCCCTTTAAAAAGCTGATTACACCATCTCAGGTAAAACCATGCTAGAATACTAGAATGGCTAGATAGTTCATGTATGCTGGCAAACTGATATAGCAACACATTTGTCTCACCCTGCAAATATTACATATGTAGTCATAAGCTTCAAACAATAATCCTGATGTCATACTGTCAAAGGAAAGATTTCACTTAACTGCTGCCATCTTACCTTTTCGACATAGATCAAAAAAGAGAAGGATGAGCTCATTGTAGGGCTGTATTAGGTGTATGTATACACACACACATATATATATAAATATATATATATATATATATATATATATATATATATATATATATATATATATATACACATATATATATATATATATATAATATATATATATATACATATATACATGGGTGAGTAACATGATCTTGGTTTTATGTGGGTTAAGGTCTAGGTGGTTATTGTACATCCAGGATTCAGTGGTGGAGAAGGCTTTGAGCTGGAGGTCAGAGATAGAGATAGAGTCATCTGAGCAGACAATGACTGAGTTGTTTGCATATTGAATAAGAGAACTGTAGGTCATAGATGAGTTTAAATTATTAATGAA
Organism: Protopterus annectens; assembly: GCF_019279795.1. Taxonomy (NCBI): domain Eukaryota; kingdom Metazoa; phylum Chordata; order Ceratodontiformes; family Protopteridae; genus Protopterus; species Protopterus annectens. The sequence goes on from NC_056742.1 coordinate 66,496,781, forward strand.
GATATTGAATAAGAGATGTCCAAGTATGGAGCCTTGAGGAACTCCATCAGAGGTGTTAAGGTAAGGAAAGACAGAGTTTTGCCATTTGACAGCCTGTTGTCTGTCTTTTAAATAGCTGGAGAACCACTTAAGAGCAGTAGTGGAAAGACCACAGTTAAAGAGTTGTGACAGTTGTAAAAGGTGGTAAACAATATCAGAAGCCTTTGACAGATCTAAGAAGAGGGTAGATACTATTTTCCCGCATCACAAGCTGAGTTAGCAGTATCCAAGAAAGATATGAGGGCAGTTGTAGTGCTGTGGCCAGGTCTGAATGCATGTTATGTGGGAGATAAGAGATGGTTATGAAGCAGGTAGTGGATCAGCTGAATCTGAATGCACTTTTTCAAGATCCAAGAGATAGGGGAAAGAATGCCATTTGGACTAAAGTTGATGATATCTGTGTTTTTGCCACATTTATGAAGAGGGAGCATAAAGGCTTGTTTATTAATTTGAGCACATTGGATTCATGAATGAATCTATTAATAAGGATACTTATACAGAATGCATTTCTTTGAGCAGCAAGCTTTAGAAAGTCACAGGGTAAATTGTCAGGTGTGTTGCAACAGGGTTAGAGCTTCAGTAGTCTTGTTATAGTTGTGGTAGAAATGGGATTAGGTGTGAAAGTAGAAGAAGTAGGGGTATTCGGCTCATAGGTGTGTGGGGTGCTGATGGATGTGGGGAAGGGAGTGGAAGTTTTGATGGAGTAGCATAACCTGTGTTGCCTCTAGTATGGGGAAAGCTGTCAGTAAGTTTGGCTATAGAATTTATAAATAAAGAGTTAAAGAGGGAGGCTATTTCTAGAGGAGGCTTATCGGGATATGGCCATGGGTTGTTTTTTTGGATCAGGATTCAGCAGTGATAGGATGGAACACCAGCATTTTTGTGGTTTTGTTTATGGCTAGACTGTAGTTATGAATAGTACATTTTTTTATCTTTGTGTACTAGTGATTTTGAAGATTTTTCAAATTTATGAGGTCGTGATGGTTTTAATAGTTTGATACTGTTTCCATATTTTGTCTCTGGAGTGCATCAGGTCTTTTGTTGGTTTGGTGAGCCATGGGATGAATTTTGTTTTAATTCTTTTCAACAGAAGGGGTGCAAGGTTAATTATTATATTCAGAAATATAGTATTAAAGTAGTTGACAGTGTTTTCCCGTGGGAGAGTTTTTACCTTGTGCCAGTTCCTCTTTTTCAGGATATTGACAAAGGCTTGAGGGTTGAAAGCAGTTAGGTTCCTTGTTTGTTTGTATTGGTGTTGAATTTGGTAGGGGAAGCGGCAGATATAGGCAAGGAGGTGGTCACTTATAGTGTCTGGAAGAGTACCAGCTTCAGATATTTTATTGGGGTTGGAGACAAGAATCCAGTCTAAGGCAGAGCCTATGGTGTTATCCTTATTTGGTCTGGTTGGAGTTTTATGAGCAGTGTGAAGTTGAATAGATTGATATTAGAGGAAGGAATGTTGGCAGTAAGGTTTAGCCAGTTGATATTTACATCATCTAGGATGATAGTTTCATTTTTGATATTAGTAGAACTCTAGGCAAGGATTTCTTTTAATAAGGGTATATTGTACCTAGGGGGTAAGTAAAGAACTATGATACACAGATTTTAACAGTTGTTCATTTTTAGAAAAGAAATATGAATTTTGGCATCAGTGAATTGGGGAACAGGATTTGTATAAGGTAATATGTTAAAGGTGTTAGGAAAAATTATTTCTAAACTTCTTAGGGGATTCTTTTCCATATAAAAGAGGTATTATCTACAAAAGATATATATTCTACAAACAGGTTCTGTTTACGTTTCAGTAGTAGTTAGGTCTGTTGAGTGAGTGTTTAGGGTGATATTACTTTTGTTGCTCAGTAGGAAGATACACGGGGAATCATTCAAGTTTCTATAGGCAAGGCAGAGAGCTCCTATTAATAGTCAACAGAAAATGGAAAAAAGTGAGGACACTTTCATGCAGTCAGAATAACATAGGAAGGACATGCAATTTTTCTTTTTGGTAAGGAAACAATGTAGTCTGTCACTCTAGCTGGGTCATGTGCCTAATTTGAGTACATATCAAAGTTGGCATTATATGCTAGTATTGTTGTGATAAGGGAGGAGTATAGGTGGACAATAGCTTCCTTGCACCTAGAAGATATGCCACTGGTGATTACTATTTTTATATAAAAGAATTTCCTAACAACATAGCCACATAAAAGTTCATTGTCAGTGATGGTGTCCATAATAACAGTAAATTTTAAGGTGGATATGTTGCCTATATGATAGTAACATGAGTGCCCTGGTTAACCAAAGAACACAATGCTGCAGTTTTTGTTGTTCAATTTGAAGCCATGGTCCATGCACCATTCGTTAGTATGAGCTAGACCCTTAGGTCATCTGGGGTAATTCTGACAGGACTGAGTTTGCAGTCATCAGCAAATGACATTAGCCACAGACATTTTGTGTCTGCTTTATTGTGAGAGAAGTAGATACTAATGAGGAGTGGTCCCAGCATAAATCCCTGAGATACACCAGTACCAATCACTGTTAGCTGAGAGTGTGCCTGTTAAACTAGCAGGCTAGGTTCTGTCAGTGAGCCAGTTTGCCATCCAGCAAGAAACAAAGAAGTTTTCATTGAAATGGATTAGCTTAACAAAAATACCCAAGTATAGAATGGTATCAAAGGTTTTGGACAAGTTCAGGTATGCTATGTGAGCCAATTTTCCTATGTCTAATCCGTAAATGACTTCTTTCAAAAGCTAAACTAGGTTTAAAAAGCATCTGTAACAAACCCAAATTAGTTAGGTTGCAGAATTTGAAGACTGCGTATGCCATTGTATCCCCTATAAGGATGCACGTCAATGCCTTACAGTTAAGGTTGATGAGGCTGATAAGTCTGTCATTGCCTGGGTCAGTCATGACTCTCCCTTTCTGGAGGTGGATGAGTAAAGCAGTTCTCCATAGTTTTAATGAAAATCTAGGAGAGTTTCTGAGACTGATTTGACATAATACTAAGTCAAAAAATGAAATACCTAAGTTAGTACATTTAGTTTCTATAAATAAAAATTGAGCACTTTGTAAATAAAACTGGACAAAGTAAAAAACTGAGTATTGTAGTGGGGAAAAAACATAAACTGGTATGTGGTACTAGAGACTATGACACTGGTTTAATTTTTTTTTCTTGGCAACAGAAGGTTCTGAGAGTTAGAACTAAAACTAGGACTCCACACATAATATCTTTAGAGAATCCCCAGCAGCTTCAGCTGATACATGGACAAACAGGAAGAGGAAAAGAAATGATTCATTCAAGAATTTGGAAAAAATAAACATGAAATAGTCAAAAGTTGACAACCAAAGAAGGAAAGTTGCTGACAATCCCTCACTGTAAGGAACCCAAATGGGAGCAGGAGGGGGACACCAATGAAGGGGGAATGTGAGGAGGACCTGAAAATAATTAACCTCTCAAAGCTGGACTTAATTTATACAGTCACATCTGTATTACTTAAAGGCATACCTCTCCACTGTCCAGATTTTTACATAATGTCTAGATTTCTGCCTGACATTTTTGGTCTGCTCTTCATAAAATGTGTGACTTTCAGGCAAATCATTGGGATGATCTGAGGACTGTAGTCATTAAATAACGATAAACATTTCTATTTCTTACTTCATATCCTTCAGAAAAATGCATGCTAAGACAAATCCTAGTAGTCTACCAACTTTCTAATTTTATAAGAGCAATATTTAAAATTTTATTCCAATTTTTGAGCCTTTGTCATCCCATCCTGTCAGGCTTTGTCCAGATTTTTTGTGCTAAGAGGTTGAGAGGTACGCTTAAATGTGAGAAATCTCTACCTGGCAGATATTATTAACTTTTATAGAAAACTGCACCTAGAGGTGTTTTAGTAAACAAAATAATGATGCTGGTAGTAATATTGAAATTAGAGATGAAAATCATTTGTTAAATTTATCTATTAATGAAAATATTTTTAAAATTTTTCATGAATGATAGTGTAATTATCGAAGAAGATGACAGTGTGGGAAATGTGTGTCATACTGGTTATGGTAGACTATGTTTGCCACTCTTGAATGTTAAAAATTCTTTTATGTCCCTAGAGATTTCTACTTCAGTTAAGATGGTTGAACAAGCTTTTATTAGAAAATTGAAAAATGAGTATGTGCAGTGTAATATAACTAAAAATGTTATCATTTATGTAAAGTGGAATGGAGGTCATTAAAATAATTAAAATAAGAACAAAATGAAGTATGTTTTTATACAAGATGATAAAGTGGGTAACTGTATAATTTTAGATTGCACACATTATGTAATAATGGCAGACAATTTATTACAAAATCAGAGTGAGTAAATATTGTGAAATAAAAATCTATTTTATGAATTCAATAGACAATTATTAGCATTATTAGAAAAGTGTGAAAACCTAAGTATATGCAATTCCAACAAATCATAAAAGTATGGCAGACCCACCTGGAAGGCCTATTGTTTGGGGTTGTGTTATATATGCAAAACGTAAGTTCTCTAATTGATTTACAGTTGAAGCAATTGTTATAATTACTTCCATCTGATATTAAAAATATCCAGAAGTTACTTGATGTTATCACAGATTTTATTTGGTAGTATACACTCTACTTGGCAGTACTGGATACAAATGTATTATATACTAATATTCAACGTAAATATGACTTAAAATTTGTTTGTAAAATGATGGTTAAAGGGTCACACACTGATTTTGAAATCTCTTTATTGTTTTTTTTATCCCAAAACTAATTTTTTTTTTGTTAGAAAAGACATAGAGACAGTGATGAGGGCACTGTATGCTCCCACCTACGTATCCATATACATGGCAGACTTTGTAAGAATATTTTCATATACTCATATTTTTCTTTTTTCAAAATATAGTATTATTATTATTACAGAGATGTATAGATGACTTGATCTTTCAAAAAATTACAAGGGAATATGCAGAATTTATGTCTGAAGTAAATAAAAACACAGGATGACTTTTAAGTTATGAAAAATGCAGAAATGTGTGGCTGTAATTTTTTTACATGTAATAAATCAGCATTCACTACATTTATTGCGGTATTTTGTAGGGAGCTTAGTAGAGTGTTTAGAACTACTTCTAATGATGCACAATGAAAAGTGGAAATTGAAAGAAGCTTGGCTTAGAAAAAGAGGTTATACAGATGAGCAGTTGCAATACCTGAAGGAAAATATATATAAAATGCTAAAAAATCAAACTGGAATGGTATCAAATTAATTGATAACTGAATATATATATATATATATATATATATATATATATATATATATATATATATATATATATATATATATATATATATATATATATATATATATATATGTATATATATATATATATATATATATATATATATATAAAGAGAGTATGTTGTATTTTTGTCAACATATGCATGTTTTTTCTTCTGTTATAGAGAAGTATGAGAAAGATAATTGGCATAATATTGCAATCAATGAAGAGTTTATGCACCTAGTTCCAAACATATAGTGTTTTCTTATGAAGGAACATAAATTTAAAAGAAATGCTATGCTCGAGCACGTTGGTAAAATGAAGATAATTTAAAAGGTGGGCTTCATTTGGTGCAGTAACTGTAAAGTTTGCAATAAACTGAGATATCTACATGCTTAAAAAATAAATATGGTTGTGCATTCTTTAATTATAATTTTAGTTGTGGTGCACAGGGGGTTGTTTATATTATAGGCTGCACTTGAGACATTGCTACATGGTATGTGGGACAGACTAAAAGAAAGGTAAAAACTAAAATTATTAAACACTTGAGCAATATTCTGAATAAAAAATAAAAATAACCAAGATATAGACCTAAGAAAAGATGTGGTGTTGTTTTTATTATTTTGGCCAAACAATTTTACCTAGGGAAGGTGATTTTCAGTTTGTTGCAGCTAGAACCTTGAACGGTATTCAGTCAGATTCCAAAAGAAGTCAAACAAACAGAACACAGCTCAGGACAAGTGGAACCAGAGGTACTAGTAACATCAATAGGATAGTGCTAACTTACACGAACACTAATAGAAAGGTCAAGGAAATTATTCAGAATAATTGGCACATATTTACTTTGGATAATAAAGTTAGAGAAGCAGCAGGGAATACACTGAATCTTACATACAAGAACACCCAGCCATTGAAGAGGTTATTATGTTATGAGAAGACTGGAAGGGAATGGATTAGATCTGTCAGAATAGGAACATTTCCCTGTAGGTCATGTAACCATTGAAGTTTTATGTCTGGATGTAAGGAATTTGTTCACCCAGATACAGGCCAGGAATTCTTTTTTAAGATATATGCAGATTGTAAGACAAGAGATCTCATATATCTAGCTGTATGTCAGAAATGCAGCTCCTTCTGTGTTGGTAAAACTAATAGGGCTTTGAGAGAGCATGTCAGGGAACACATCTATGCCATCAGTAAAGAAGATGAGAGTAATACTCTTACCAGACATGTAATGCATACAGAAACCACACATAAGTTTCGGTTCATGGTGATGGAACTGATATACAAAACAGCAAGATTAGGTCATGTCAGGAACCATACTGAGAAAAAGGAAGCTAGGTGGATCCTGAGACTACAAGCAGATAGATTACAGGGCCTGAATGATAGGGTTTCATTGAAACCCTTTCTGAAAGATAGACAACTCACCTATTAATCACTCTTAATGGACAAACCCTTATTTATTACTTTGGAATATAACCAAGAACACATTTTTATACACAAACATAAAGTTTTATATGATAAGTTAGTTAGATTAAGTAGATGTGATAGCAGAATGATGTTTTTAGTAGATGTTTATGATAGTAAAGTCTTACTGACACAATGAGTATTAATTAGTTAGAATGAATATGTTTTTAGAATAAATGACACAGGAAGTTCATAAAAATGTCTACATTTTATGTGTTATAGGTGATATATTTTGCTTATTTATTTTTGTATGTATTTTTATTGTATGCACACAGTTATTTATATGTATTCCTATATGAGGATGCACTACTATATTTATTAACGTTTTAAGCATTTTTAGGGAGACGTGGTTTAATTTAGTATTGAGTACTGCATTAATTAATGATGTAATAAGAAGGCTTTTGATTGGTGTAAGGTAATCAAACCTGTCTATATATTAATATGCAAGAGAAGGAGTATTTTTAAGTCTGAAGAAGCATTCAGTGAAACGTGAAAGCGCTTACTGGTCATTGTATTATGTTCTTCGTGTGATTAAACTATTTTTTATCAAGTCGGCTCCGATTGTTGTGGTGTGCCTCTGGAGTTTCTTTTACCAGATTCCAAAAGATTTGGGGAGATATTCTTAGTCTAGGTTTTCTCATACTCGTAGTGATGATCCCCAAAGAGTGGCACTACGACATTATACAAGTCCCATACTGTCAGTATGACTATGGAAATGTGGAGGACTTTTTTCTGAACACACCCACTACTGGAAATGAGTATGCATATCCATTGGGGAGAACTTCTATGCTGTTAAAGCGTTTACACGTATACGCATTAGTTCAATTCACAGAAATGAATCTATAATGAACTAATTTGCATATAAAATGTATAAATCACCCTGAGGTTAAGCCAGAAAGCAGCTATTTTCCAATCAAGTACAGAGATGTAATGTTGCTTCAGCATACCTGGACATTTTTACCAGACGGCTCACTTGGGTGAAATGTTTATTTCAGTGTTTGTGCATATCTGGAGATAATATTGAAGGGGTCACTTGGGTGAAATGTTTATTTTAGTGATTGTGCATACCAGAGCATGTTACTGAAGGGGTCACTTGAATGAAATGTTAATGTTTCTGTTTGTGCATACTAAAATGTTATTGAAGTAGTTGCTGGAGGAGTTAATTCACTTGTGTGTCAGGGAAGTGTTTGTTCATACATGGTCAGACTGTTAATGTGATTTCTAGGCAAAATATTTTATTTTGTCATTTTAGCACTTGTGCATACTTAAGACTAACTAATGAAGGGGTTGCTAGGAGAAATAATCCATTTGTGTGTCAGGGATGTGCTTGTGCACACTTGCAGAAACAAGCTCACTGATTACAACTCCAGTATTAAAGGAGAAGCAGTGCATTTAAGAATGGATGTGTGTACTGTAGAGATGTCAGACAATGAATTGCAAAACTGCCTCATTAGCATTCTGCACTTCACAACACTTCTCATTTACATCTCATTATTTGTTATGCCTTGCTTGTTAGCGTAAATGGCCTCTATGAATCATCCCTTTGCTAAGCACACTCGCAAGCATCAGGAATACCCTTATCATACCTGCACAACTGACTATGAATACCACCCTTGCCCTCGGTGTAAGTCTGCCCTGATTCGGAAAGACCAGCTCTCAGTGTATGTGACTATTTTGGTATAATGCTTATCTATAAACAGGCTTACTAAAGATACAAGATTTCAAAACACATGCTTTTGGTGTAAGTGAACACTGAGAGCAAATTTTTTGGAATTGAGGCCATTAAGATATGGTACATTATGTCCAAGAGGTTTACATCAGGAAATGAATATGGGAACTAAATGAATGGATAGATTCTTTAATACAGTTTAAAATTACTATTTAGTTGTAAAATGTATGGATTCATTGTATGAATATTGTCTGCAGCTTATTAAATGTAGAGAATATTAGTCAATAATAAAATATTTTTCTATTTATGGTTGTAATTTAGTAATTATTTAAGTAAATAATTGATTTGTGCTTTATAAAAAGAAAGTTGTAATGAAGTGATGTCACATATTCTGAAAGCAAGTTGCTGCGGTACCAGATTGCTGAAAAATAAGAAGTATGGTGCAGCAGCTAGACCCATTTTATTTATTTATTGATTTTTTTTTTTTGGTAGTACCTTTGTGTCATTTCTTCAAATATGTATGTGATGTTATATTGTATGAACTCATAGCATTGCTGGTTATTATTTCTTAGGTTCCTAACATAGTGGAAGAAGGCTTTTGGGTTACCCTTAGAGTGGGTAATGAGTCACAATTCATACTTAGTCTTGCAGGATTTAATTTTGTTTCTCGGTACTTTGTTGATTATTTTGAGCTCTATTCCAGCTGATGAGGTTTGCTATTAAGGGCTAAGAGGTTCCTCCTATTCTATAGTTTGTTGACAGTCAGGTTCCACCAAATGGGTTTGTTCTTAAATTTGGCACTATATTTATGTATTATGGGGACTAAGGCCTCACTGGTAGCTTGGAGGGGGACATACAGTTTATCTGTGAAAACTGAAGTGTGTAAAGCATGGTCACCTAGGTGAGGTAGGAGTTTGAATTTCAACATGTCATCAGTAAGATAGATTAGCTTTGTCTTGGAGTAGTCTCTGAGGATGGCGTGATTTTGAGGTGACTCAGGTCTCACACATAGAATGAATGTTACTGCACATTCATCAGCTTTGACCAGTTATTTGGTAAGTGTTGGCTCTGGTCTTAGTGGTGGTTATATACATAAAAAAACAGGACTAATATTTTTGAGTCCCTTGCTGGGATTTGAATGAGCTGGTCCAAGGAGTCTGTATTAATGAAATCAAGAAATGACTACCTGCACATGTTTGTGATGATGTATGTTCCCCAGTTAATGGAGGGATAAAGTCTCCCAAGAGGATAATGTTTGGTTCTATGATGAAGAATATCATTTTGTTAAACTATGCCTCATAGTCTGCTAGTGTCATAGAGGGAATACAATAGTTGGCTACTATGTGGTTCTGTGTTTTATCATGACAACACTTTGGAGGAGTTCTAGATTATTGTTCTGCATGAGGACTGGGGGTTGGCATAATGGTTAATGTGGTTCCTTAACAAACACAAGGTACAGGGTTTGATTCTTACATTTGAAGGAACTTGTCTAGGGTTAAATTAGCCCCACAAATTTGGCTAACCTAGTACTAACATATAACACTATAGCATTATTAGTCTGGATATAAAATGGTTTCTTAGGACAATAGATACATCCCTACCAGCTGCAATGTCCAATTCAGGCTTAGGTCTGAGAGTAGTAGGCATTGAAACTCTGTACAACACGGGTGCTGTCACTGTTCTGAAACATGCTTCAATGGCTATGCATATATCAATATTTTAAAACTTAGGAATGCCTGTAAAGAGTGAAACATTTTTATTTAGGCTTCAAGCATTGAGCAGAGGTACTTTTATGTGAGTTTGATAGCAGATGGCTTATGTAAGCAATATGAGGAGATTGATATTACATAACAAGGGCACTATGGGGGAAGAAAAATGCCTTAGCTAATATACAGAAGCCATGAGGAGCTAGATATAGACTGTCCTTAGCAAATCTTCCATGGTTGTCAACTAATTAATCCCAGGCTGATATATATATTAGGTCCTCCTAGAATGAGACCAGTAGTTATGCCAGTTCTTGTCTTTCGGCTTTTCCCGGTAAGGGGTCGCAACAGTGGACCTCCGGTCCGCTAATGATTGGCAGTAGATTTTTATGAAATGCTGAGGTGCCAGCTCGATACTCAACCTTCAATTATGGGATGCCCATTTACGCGCGCATGTCTTTCAAACGCTACCCAACCACGGGGAGGACATGCAGAGTCCACACAGAAGGCTCTCACAAGCCCAGCCGAGAATCGAATGGGAGAACCTCTTGCTGTGAGGTAACAATGCTACTGCCGTACCACCGTGGCATTTAATTAAAATAAATTATCTTTTGTTTGTATTGTGATATCATTCTTAGTGAAAGTAGGATACTGCTGACAATTATTTTCACATCATTTCCAGATGCATATTCTGAAATCTCCATCATGTCCTTCTATATGATACATTGGAGGTTCATCTCAAGTCATTCACTTCTAGGTCAAACGTGTAACTATGGTGAAGAGACCAGAGGGCTTTAGTGACATCACATATCCTGGCACATGAGAGGCAGCTAACAATTATCCTGTCTTTTTCAGCCAGGTGAGAGGAGTATCTATGTGGCAAACTGTAGAGTCATCTATATAACAAGGACATTGCCAGATGAAATAGCTTCTGCATGCTACTTATGTGACCACGCTTAGTATCTGCATTTCCTACATTGTCAAAGCAAGTTGTATGTTACATATTAGCTCATGATTCTGGGATTAGTGCAGGAGGTCAGTTTCAGTACTTAGGCTGATGCATAGTCCAGCATAAGTCAGGTTAAAGTTTTGAATCTCTGAATGTGACAAAGGTGCAGATGGTGGTAAGGCCATGTTAAGTTCACTGCATGTAGTTGGCTGAGAGAGAGAGACAGAGAAACTTCTCCAGTTAAGTTAAACGGTTTTCATTTCTCACAAATAGAATCCTTTGGATTTAATATGAGTTTGTTATCACTGAACATGACTCAGTTGATATACTGGCTCATGATTTCATGTGCTAAAAGGATGGCAATTGGGGGCATGCTGCTGGATTTAAAGTAAGTGATGATATAAAGAAAGGCTGGGGAAATAATACAGCTAAAGAAGTTACTTGAACTGGTTATATGTTCAGAGTAAGTCCCTGCTGCTCAGTGTAACAAATACTCAGGCTGCAGCTAAGAGGAACAACTCATCACAACCAGTTTAGACAATGAAAAGAATGGATAAGTAACTCATCAATGTTATAAGGAGGTACATTTGTATATGTATGTGCTTCCATCTATGGAAATACCTCTATTGTGGAGCTGTGGTCAACACAGCTCTGAGGAGGAAATACAACAGTAGAAAATGAATGAGCCAATGAAAACTAGATAAAATATGAATCCTAAATACTCAACACTACCCAGGAACTGCAGTAATTAGTTTAACTCTCACTTAAATCAAATAGCAACTGAATCTACTATAGATTCCACACTTGGACAATCAGACTTATTCAGGGAAGTAATTTAAATGGAAGAAAACTGTATTAAACAAAACAACTCAAAATGGCTAACATGCAACTAGCAGTATCAAGCTAGGCAATATTAGTAAAAACAATTAAAATAAAATAATATGACTCAAGTATCTAGGCAAACAAAGAAGGAAATGGGGGGTCATGTATTAGCTTACCAGAGAGGATGTTGGTGACACCTTAGTGCCCAAAAATAAATAATTTATTCAGCAGAAGAGAACATCACATTGGAATGAGGGAAGACCTGATTACCTGTATGAGAAAATATGCTTGGTTGGACATGAACATCTATATTCATAGACAAAAAGGAATTGTTCTGGAATTAATTGGAAGACCTATCTTTATTAGAAGAAATAAATCAGTGTATGGAAGTACACACTTTGAACTGGTGGTGAATAGAGACCAGTTATTCCCTGTTCCACTTAGCAAGCACATATGCAGTTCATAGGACTTTTTACATTAGTAGTTAAGAAACTAGTCTTGAACATCAGTTCCATCCAATTTTGAATCAAATGCTTCACGTTATACTTAGATGTTTGCATTCATATGGCAGAAAATGTGAATCAGGCCATATATATTGTGTTACCAGATTTTCAACAGTTTTACTGATTGTCTGAGCTTCAGTGCAGTGAGAGAAAATGGCACTGGTTTATGAAGGGAAAAACTGGTTTAGGTCACTGTGTGATACTCAGTGGTGTATTCTCATAGTCTACACCACTGCTGCCAATCAATATGCAAACAAATGGTCATTGAGACTGTACAGACAATGTGGACTACTGCTTCAGGCTGACCAATAACTGACATGTCTAAAATAAACTTTGCACTGTACTTTACATCAGCAAGTCAAATGGCATCAGAAATACACAGTCTGGAGATCTAAACCTATTCTGGAACATCAAAAGAATGGAGTTTGGAAGGACAGTTATATCTCGCAGAGGATACTGCTGCTGTGGAATAGACTCTACATCCACGTAAAACAAAGTTCATCCCTGTCCATTTTAAAGCACAAATTAGATCAGAGGATGGGAAACAGAAAATTTACCCCAGGACTGCCCCCTGTACTACTAATGGACAGAGGTAGTTCCTAAATGCTTTGTATTATGCGTAGGTCAGCTCAAATCATCTACTGTATGATCCCAGTTATTCTCATTAGGGGTGGTACATAATTATCGGCCATGGGATGGGTAAGGCCAGTCTTTAACCAAATGGGATAAGGTATTTCAAGCACAAAAAAATGACATTGTCTAGGCTTAAAATTGCCCACAAGGGCAGCTAGCCCAGTAATTACCTATGAAACTAATAGAATATTTGTTTGGCAATACTTCCACCACAGTCTCAGTCCAGTACCCTTTGGTAAAATGTTACCAATTTCTAAAGAAATTTGCTAAAACTATTTTACATACAGTGTCTTATGATAGCATAATATCACTACCCAGTCCTTTCTTGTATGACACAGGTTTTGGTTTATTAACACTCATACAATGCACTAACCTTATTACATGAGAAAATGGTAGCTGTAGTAAGTTCATTCTCAAATGCAAAGTGGATGTCAGCACTTGATTTACCAGTTTTGGATAATTATCCTTATATATAAGGATATTGTATAGTCTATATTTTCTATTCTTTTGCTTTCCTCACTTCTTGATTGCCTCTTTTACTTAACTTTTGATGGCCCACAGTTTTCTTTTATCCTTCTGTCCCTAGGTGCTTCTAGGTGGTAGCTGTATTCTTTTTACTCTTATACTTGATCATATACCTAGCTACTATCCTCCTTCCCTTAACTTTCTTTGTCAGTTTTGGGTTCTGCCTGGTATAGTATAAGTGCTTTTGTTCCTGGTTTTCCTTTCCCTCTAATTTCTTCCATTTCTTTCTCTCCATTCTCCTTTAATTTTATAAGGCAAGTGACTGCTTTCTCAACCACTTCTTACAGATACTTACATTTTTTTGATGCAGTCGCTGCAGTCTGGTCCAGGCCACTCCATTTGCCCTCCCTTAACTTGGGCTCACTCCACTCCCTTACCCTATCCCTATTCCCACCCATCCCTAAATTCATTAACTTTATAACAAGCAGTTTTTATCCTTCTCTATTTGTTCCTCCTCTTCCTTTCCTCTTATCCAATCACATTTTTTTCTTTTTCCTCCCTTCAAAAACTCCCTATCAACTCTCTCTCTGCTATCCTCACTTTTTTCATTTGCACTGCTCCCACACACTTCATCCAGTCACTGACTAATATTTTTACCTCTTTCCATACTTTACCCTATCTGAACTCCCATCCATTCTCAGCCTTTTATCTACCTTACTCTCTTTTTTATTCTTCTCCTTTCTCCCCTTCTTCTCCTGTTATTTCACTTAATTTACACTATCTAACTTTCTGTTTGCGTTCACATCTCCTTTTTCTAACCCCCCCCTTAACTCTCTTTACCTCCTCACATATAATCTCTACATCTCTAATTCTCTATCTTTACCATACACTGTTACTCACCCTTCTCTTTACTCCTCTTCTTTTTTCTTTTATCCTAGCTCTCCTCTTATCACAGTCCAATCAATCCCCTAGATCTGTCCTACCTCCACTCATAACCTGCTTGACCTACAAATCCATTACTCATTCCCCATATCTCCCTCACTGTTTCTTACTACCAACTTAATCCTACATAAAATCAAAGCTTCCTTTCTTCCAAATTTCCATATGAAAACTAAAAATAAATACCCCTGCCATCTTTATATATCTCTTACCTTACTCTTCCCCTACAATACCTTACTCCTTTCTGGTCACATATATCCCAATGCATGCACCCTCTCTAGCCACACTTTCAATAATTAAACTCCTCCTCCTGTCCCCCTTCATCCAATTGCTTCCCTGTAACTAGTCTAGTCCAGATACAGTTTTGCTGTATCCAGGACTGTATGTATGCTTCTGAGCCCCCAAGCCTTTCTGTATTGGGGGGAAGCCTTATAGCTTATCAGTGGGAGTGGTAGCCTGTCTACCATAAGAGGAGTGTTTTTTGGCCCAGAAATTGTAGTTCATTGGCCATTTGGACATTTTTTCCATCTCTCTCTCAACTTTCTTGTTTAAAAGCCTGCATTTGCACGTTGTTTCCCACCTTTCCTCTAAATAGTCTAGTCCAGATACAGACTTGCTGTATCCAGGACTGTCTGTAAGCATCTGAGCGGTGCCAAAGTCTGCTCTTCAATTTTTCCCTTAGATCTACTACTTCTCTCCTCTTCTGCACTTTTACTAGCTTATTAGTCTAGCAGTTTACCAGCCTTCTGGTAGCAATTATTGTAGCACATAAAATTGCTACCAGCACTAAACATTCTAGAAGGAAACAGACCCAGTATTTATTATTAATGCCCACCCCTCCAGGCATGTCTAAAGGTCAGTCCCCTGTGCTTTCTCCTATTAACCTGGTAAACCTGGGCATCCTGAGGCAATGTAGCAACTGCCTCATATACAATGACAACCATCTCCTCTTACCTCCCAACACTCATACATGTAAGAGATGCACTTATATATCCAAATTGGAAGCCACACACTCTCCAGCAAAGACCAGAATAGCTGGCCAAGAGAAGAAGGTCAACATTTGCACCACAACACATGGAACACATAGACCTCCAGAACACACACCAGCACTGCCTTCACATAAAAACACAAACCACACACCCACTTTCATGGAGGATCTCAATAAAAATCTACCCAAACAGCAGAGTCCTCCAAGGCAGAAATGCACTTGACCACCACAACACAACACTAATCACAAGGCACATAACTCTCCTAAACAGTGTGCCACTCAACCAAAGCCCCTAAGGCAAAGCAGCATGCACAAAACACTAGTCATAGGTGACTTGATAGTGAGGCACACTAATGTCCTACTCATTAGGCTGAATAAGGAGAAAGTAACAGTCAGCTGCCTGTCGGGTGCCAGGATCCATCACATAAAACATGCACTCAGGTCACTTAACAACAGGTACAAATATGACTCAGTCATTGTACATGAGGGTGTGAATGCCCTGAGATGTACCTCCCTGGATGTACTACATGAAAAGAGATATGGAGGAGCTCTCTGATTATGTAGCCCAGGCGGGTATGACCCTAGCCCTGAGCAGCATCCTACCATCACCCAGAATGATACCGCAGTACAAGCAGAAAATTATTGATTTCAGCAATTGACTAAGTTTCTGGTGTCATTCTAAGGGAATCCAATATCTGTCTGGCTGGGATGACATGATTGATAGTCCTCGATGCTTTGCCAGAGATGGCCTGCATCTGTCACCCCTGGTCTTCCAGATACTGGCCAAGGCTCTTGCCACCCCTATAGTGCCTTTTTTAGGCAGTGTTCCAAAGACCAAATTACCATGTAACAATTACAAACAAATGCAATCTGAGGTTCATGCTGCTCAATGCTAGAAGTCTAAATCTCAGAATGCACTCACTTGAAGCACTCCTTAAAATGGAGAACATTGATGTTTGTGCTGTAACAGAGACTTGGTTTAAGACAGCAGAAAGCACCCCTACACTACCAGGCTATAACTCTTTCCACACCTTTTGGCCAAGAACTTGGGCCGAACCTCCAAACATGGTGGTGTTTCCATATTCATTAAGGATGCACACACCTCCAGACTGGTAGCCCAACATAATGCATCAGAGATACTTCAGGTGCAGCTAACATTGGGTAAGACAACGATCCAAGCTGTAGCCTGTTATAGGTCCCCAACCATGTCCCAAGACTCACACTCCACATTCCTAAGCACCCTGGAGAATATTAGGGCCCAACATAACACTCTCATACTATGTGACTTCAACTACCCCTCCATTAACTTGGAAAACTACTCATATACCAATATAATTTGCCCAACGTTTCCTGGAGTTCATTGATTCCAATGCCTTGGACTAGCTCATTCTTACCCCCACTAGAGGTAGCAACATCCTTGACCTGGTCATTACTAACATGGGTGACCATTGCTTTACACCAGTAGTCAGCTCCTCCCTGGTTAGATCTGGCCACAAACTAATCACCTTGGAAATTTACATCCCTTCCACCCCCTTACAAATGTAACCACCATGAAAATCTTCACCAAAGATAACTTCTGGCTTGTAAAAACAGAGGTGGCTAACTTCACGGTACCCATGCAAATGGAGAATATTTGCATGACCATCGAATCATACACCAATGCCCTGTATGAACACGTACACAAATGCATGGATCTCGCCATTCCCAATAGAACCAAGATGCTCTCTTCCATAAAAAGGAAGCCAATCTGGTGGTCCCCTGCCATAAACAAACTCAACAACAGAAGGAGGAAACTGATGGAGAATAAGGTGATGTCCCAAGACTGGAAAAACTCCCTTATCATCCTCAACAAAAAGTTGAGATCCCTCATCAAATCCTCTAAAGCTAGCTATGAAAACAGAATTGCAGCAGATAGTAAAGACAACCACAAGGCCTTATATAGTTATGTAAAGAATCTCTATGGCAGTACCCAGATTTGCTCTGAGCTACTGCACAATAGTACCTCCTATACTTGAGCCAACAAATATTGCCAATATACTGGCTGACAGATTCAGTGCCAACTTTACCCCTCTCTCCCCACAAAAAAACAATCACAATACCAGTAGATTGCCAGCTACCCAGTATTATTGCTGCACAGGTTAAAGCAGCACTGTCCATGGCCAAGAGTACAGCTTCTATGGGCCCTGACAATATCCCTGGCTGTGTTCTACATGAAGTACAGAGTGAACTGGCACCTCATCTGTGTGCCATGTTCAATTACAGTCTCACCTCAGGCTTTGTCCCTACCGAATCGCACACTATTACAGTCATCCCTCTCCACCAAGGAGGAGTGACTACATACCCTGGGAACTATCACCCAATTAGCCTGATGAGTCTGATATGCAAAGCTATAGAATGCATCATCATGGACCTAATAAACAAGGATATAGGGAGTCTCCAAACTCTGGATCCCACACAGTTTGGTTTTGTGAAGGGTAGATCATGCCTGCTCAACCTGGTTGACTTCTTTGAGTCAGTCACCAGAGCTGTGGATGAAAGCAAGGATGTTCATACAGCCTACCTTGATCTGGCCAAGGTCTTTGATGCCATTCCCCACTCAGGAATCATAGAAAAACTCACTAAGCTAGCCATCAACCCCTATATCACTAGGTGGGTTGCAAACTGGCTCACAGATAGAACCCACAGTGTGAAAGTAGCTGACTCCAAGTCAGACTACTGACTAGTCATGAGTGGAGTCCCACAGGGTTTGGTCCTGGGTCCTCTCCTGTTTGGTATCTACTTTTCTGAAGTCCAGGTCAACAAGAAGGGACTCTGGCTGACAATGTTTGCAGGCAATTGCAAGTTGGAAGGTATTAACTCCCCAAGTAATGTTGACATCCTACAGAATGGCCTCACTGAGACCAATGACTGGCGTCAGAACCATGGCTTTAATCCCAATGCCAAAAAATGTGTCGTCATTCCCTTTGGGAAAAACCCCGTTCCCATGAATTACCACATTGATGGTAGTCCACTGAACACAGAAGGCGTTATAAGAGTTCTGGGAACACAGGTTGACAGCAACCTCTCTTTTGATCACCACATTGCCACTGTGGTTAGAAAGTCCTTCTATGTGGCACATCTCATTACTAAGGGATTTGCATCCAGGAAGAAAGAGGTCATTGTCTCCCTCTACTCTTCCCTCATTAGGCCAATCATTGAGTACAATTTCCCATTCATCATGTACCTCATTAGACACCTGCAACAACTGGAGAGGCCACAAAAGTACCTCACAAAGAGGATCCTAGGCCTTAAACACTTGTCCTATATGGACAAACTCAAAAAACTCCAACTATTCTCTGTCTTATATCGCCTACTTAGAGGCAATCTCTGCTTGACTTACAAAGCCAAGTCTGACCCAGCTCTGTTACAAATGCTACATCTAAAGAAATCTCAATCCATCTGCATGACACAATCCAGAGACCTCAACCACATTACCACAATCAACAGAACATACTGGAGGGACAGGTTCATAATCCAGAGACTGCCCATGATATGGAATAGACTTCCTATACATGTCAAGCAGAGCACCTTGTTGACCCTCTTCAAGAGAAATCTTGATGAGTGGATGGGAGATAGAAAATTCATCCTGGGGATCACTCCAGTGGCTCTACTCAACAGAGGCACTGGGAACTAAGGTTGGGTGGCACAATGTCAGGGTAATCCTATGGCTAGGCTTGTAAAGGCCCCAGGGCCATCAACCAAGTACACACCTATGAACCTATGGACCTAAGCATTTATCCTTTTACTCACTTAATATACATAGCATTCATAATAAAATCAGTGAATTCCATGCTTGAGTGGACAAATACACTCCCAACATTTCAACTCTTACAAAAAACCTGGCTTAAACCTCACATTTTAGATACAGATTTTTTCCCCTGGCTGCAACATACTTTGTCTAGACAGACCCAACAAAAAAGGTGGAAGAGATGCCATACTATACTCTAAATACCTTAATCTGTACCCTATATCCTCCCCTCCCCCTGTGTTTTATTCTACTGAACTCTTAACAGCCAACTGCAAACCAAATGACAATAAAGCATTAACAAGAGCTGTATTATATATACCTCCTGGTGACAGTATTCCAATGTTAGAAGAGATTCTCTCCTGGTTCACACACAGTGTTCCCAATGATACCATTCTCCTAGCAGATGTTAACATTAACTGTCTATCTTTAACCTCTAACTCTCCTAGTTGCTACATCAACCTACATGGCTTCTCTTAATTGATCTCCTCTTCAACCCTCTTTAATAAAACGAGAAGTACTAATTCCATCATTGACAGGATCCTAGTGTCCAATCCTAAATTTTACCTTCACCCAAAATCTCTCTCTGATTTTATTAGTGACCACCCCCCTATCTGTATACAAATATTTTCCTCTATCTTCCTAGGCCACACAAATTTAAAGAATGTTGCTGCCTCTCTAACTTTCCACCCTGACACATTTAACAATATTTTCTCCTCCATCAATTGTTCCTTTCTGACATACCTACCTCTAGATGATGCTGTACAAAAATGTAACTCTATTTTTCTAGACATTCTCAATTCTCTGGCCCCTCTTAGGAAAATTAGAGTTAAATCAATTTGTTCTCCCTGGCTATCCCAATCTACTTGCTCACTCATGCTCAAAAGAGACAAAGCCCGGAAACTCTGGACTAAGACTAAATCCTCCTTCCAATGTCAGACTTATAAACAACTTCATAACCTCACCAAACAACGGGTCTATATTGACAAGAAAAACTCCTCTTTAAAACCCCAGACAACCCCTCACTCCAACCCAAGAAATTCTGGGACACTATTAACCACATTTTCCACCCAGGCAACGCCACAACACCTAACACCTGTCCTAATAATAATCCCCTAGAAATGGCCACCTTCTTGAACTCTAATTTTATTAACTCTTATCAGTAAACATACACAGAAGTCTTACTCCTCTAACCTCCCTGACCCTCCCAACCTTTCTAAGCAAAGGAACTTCTTCTCTGAAAAGCCAGTTCCCACTAGCTACATAAAAAAAAACTTCTTCTTAAGCTTAAGCCTTGCTCTTCATCTGTGGACAACCTGCCTAAATTCTTCCTTAAACTAGCTGCTAACTCCATAGCTTATCCCTTATCCATTCTCGTCAATTACTCCACACAGGAATCTACTGCACCCTCACTTTGTAAATAATTTTTTACAGTACCTTTTCACAAGGGAGGTAACTCTACTCAACTATCTATCTGCCGACCCATTGCAATACTGTCCCTACTCTCCAAAATACTCAAAAAATGTGTCCACAAGCAAATCATGAACTTTTTCTCCAAGAAAACCTACTCACTCCCACCCAACATGACTTCTGTCCTTATCACAATACTACCTCTGCCCTTATCACTTTTACACACTATATGTCTCTAGCCAGAGATAACAATACATTTGTTTCCTGTCACTTTGTTGACCTTTCTAAAGCATTTGACACAGTTTCACATCCCATACTTCTCTCTACACTTGCCAATCTCAGTCTCTACTGTTCAATCATTTCCTGGTTCTCTAGCTATCACTCCAACAGACAGCAGTCTGTTAAATGGCTCCCCTCACTGTCTCCCTTTCTCCCCATCAAGATGGGAGTACTCCAAGAGTCAGTTCTTGGGCCCCTGGTGTTGAACATCTTCACTAACCACCTCTTCATGTCCTGTCCTAACACTTCTCTCATACAATATGCTGATGACTCCACAGTCATCACAACCTCTGATTCCCTCTCAGATCTCCACACCCATACACAAAACTGTTTCAACTCTATGCAACACTGGCTCACCAATAACCATCTTATTCTAAATCCCAACATAATCAAGCTCCTTTTATTCCTCCCTAAAACCCTCATACATCTTAAACCTACAATCACCATCACTTCTCTTAACAACACAGTTATAAATGTCAAAACTCACACCAAACTACTTGGAGTTATCACCTGCATGCCCACCATTGCAGAAAACACATTGAAAACTTGGCTTACTATACCAAAATAAAAAATTCCTTACAACAGATTCTAGACTCCTTCCTATGCTTACCTTCTCCCCAGCCTTCTCTACTGTTCTCAGATATTAACTAACAATCCTCCCTGCTTACTAAACTTGAAACCACCTACAACAAAATAGCTAGGCTCACAACAAACCAGACCCCTAACTCACACCACTGCCACTCACTCAAATCTTTAAACTGGTTAGACTTCCCCAACTTCAAATCATTCATTTCTTCCTTGACAAACCCTCCTCTTGCACTGGTATTTCCTCTTTCATTTCTCTATATACTCTGCCTAGAACACTTAGGAACTCTAATCTCCAGCATTTGTAAATACATAGCCCAAACAATCTACAGGCTAAAATCTTTATAGCTCATCTCCAGCCCTATCCTGGAATAAACCTCCTTTAACCATCAGAAATATACTGCATGAACCTGGATTCAAAACAGCCCTAAAAGAACACCTACTGAACAAATGAAAATGTCACTGTAAAAATCCACCTTAAATTTTAATCCCCACCACCTACTTCACTCTTTGACCTCTCACACTTCTTGCCTTATTCACTTTACTTTTGTCCCCCTCTTTCCTTCCTTTTAATCTACCCTCTTTATTCTTACTGCTATACTCTTCTTCGTTATTGCCAAATTGTTACTCTAACTCTCCTTCCACCCTCACTTTTAGCAACTAATCCTTTCTCTTATTTCTATTTTTGATCAATTAAAATATAACTTGTAAATTCTTTAATTGTTTTTCTTGTAATCTGCAGACTATTGCTTCATTTACTATATTTTTCAGTACATTGACATCTTATGCATCCTTTTGTTTCCATTCATTAATCTACTCTACCTAATTTCTTTCATTTCTGTAACAAAAGTTATTTTTGTATCATTTGTTTATCTGTGCTATGTCATTTGATGTAAAGTCTACTGTTGTGAACTCTGTTGTTGTAACCTAAGTGTGCTTGTCTGGAGATTTTCTGCCTGGGCCTCCAATGAAAAAGGGCTTTTGTTCAGTTGGACATTCCCAGTAAACAAATGTCAAATAAATAAATAAATAATCAGTAGCTAATAAATAAATAATCAGTAGCTAAGTGCATAGTTTTGAAATTGAATAATGACATTCTTTAATAGAAAGAAGTAAGTTAAGCAATTCACTCTGAAAAATCAAATATATAAACTTCTATACCTCACAGCAAGAGGTTCTCCCGTTCGATTCTCAGCTGGAGTGCAGGGAGTGCCTTCTGTGTGGAGTCTGCATGTCCTCCCCACAGTTGGGTGACGTTCGAAAGACATGTGTAAATGGGCTTGCCTTAGTTGAAGGTTGAACATCGAGCTGGCACCTTGGTGTTCATGAAAATCTACTGCCAATCATTAGCACACCAGAGTTCCGCTGTGGCAACCCCTAACCGGGAAAAGCCGAAAGACAACAACAACTCTTAGACAGAGGAGTTCAAAATGAAAGATTTAAAACAGACAGACAACATTTAGCTAAAATGCCATCAACAATCTGATCATAAACATTTTACTAATGGAACATTCACAGTGATCTCTCTACCAATAACTGTAGAAAACTTAGAATTTATTGCCATGAGCTAAATATCTCTGTCAACAAGATTTATCTTTTTATACATCACTATGGATGTGGATTTATGTGTGTGACCATACACATGTTTACTTGTCTGTCTACATCTTTGAATTGCAGTGTTTATAACACTTACATGCATATGAATTTTCAGTAGTTTTGTCTATTTGTTGCAATGCTGTATTTCATGCAGGCGGCTCTCTTTGATCTCGGTACACTTCCTGTGCTTCCGTCAATCTAAGATACAGGATTCAGAGATTTCCCCCAGCAAATGGCTGCCTGTACATAGCAGAGTGCACAGATTCATCTGGTTATGTACCTAGGCTTAAGAGTGTAATAGAAGCTATAGTCCTTTTCATACGGGCAACGTGAGAAGAAACCCTGAGCTAAATCTTGACTCATACTGGAAGTTTGATACTAAGGTATCACATTGAATGGTGCTTTGGGGATTTATGAAAACCCTTTGAATTATTAAACTATAACAAAGTCTTTTTTTATGAAAACCCATTACATCTGTGTTTTTTTTTAAACTATTGCTAATCCGATAGTCTATCTATTGGTATTTTATGAAATAATTGCTCCTGGTTGGAATTGAGACATTGGACTGAAAAATATGTTTCACAAAATTTAATTGCTAGTCAATATATAAAGAAGATATGCTTCATCATAGACTTTTGATACAGCTTGACCAGGAATGTTAGCAGAAATTTATTTTATGCTAAATGAATGCAAGATGTTCTTTTTCAATGCAATATGTGTTTCAAATGTAAAACATTAGGTTAAAGACATATAAGTAGAATTATCCACCTCAAACTAATAAAATAACTAATGGGAGAGTAATACCTATAGATTTTTACTGACCTGTTAACTAACTCATAACCTTATATGCGAATAATATACACACACAGGGCAAAGATAAGGAAGCATTACTGATAATTTTTATTGGATCATTAAACATATAGGCAGGGTTAGACAAGATACAACATAACCTACTTAACTATTTCTTTCACTTATCAGGATAAAATCTACTACATTAATCTGTAATCTCAAATAACTACTGTTTCTTAAATCACGTCTGGCATAAAGGATCAAATAGGGGTCGAGTGGTACTGTGGTGCAGACTTATAAATGACGTATCTTGGATGGTCTTAGGAATGTAAATTAGTTCATGGTATGTGCGAAAACTCAAATATTCAGCTTTGTTAAACCTTAAAGGCTGCACTCTTGTATCAGTAAACCAATTCTCATTACTGTTTTGTCTGATAGCCTTACACTATTAAGCACTTCTAGATATAGGAGTAATGTGGGTAGGCACAGGTTTAGTTCTGGAAGGGTTAGAAGCTGCTAAGTTAAACTGTGTGTGTGTCTTTCGGCTTTTCCCAGTTAGGGGTTGCCACAGCAGAACTCCGGTCTGCTAATGATTGGTAGTTGATTTTTACGTGCCGAGTTACCAGCCCTGATGCACAACCTTCAACAAAGGTACGCCCATTCATGCATGTCTCCACGCAGAAGACGCATTAGCTGAGAATCGAACCAGATAGTGTCTTACTGTGAGGCGACAATGCTACCGCAGCACCACCACTGCGGGTCAAGCTGCTATGTTAAACTATGACTGTAGATATAATAAAGGAGAGAGGATCGAGGAATTTAAATACTCAAAATCTCACATAAGAAATGGGATAATAGTCAGGATTGCAACAACATACAGGCTATAGGACAATGGATCAACAATAATTAAATATGCTAATACACATATAATTGCAAATATCATAACCAGAATGAAATATAGCTCCCAATGATAGGCTCAGTGACAAAGATGTTGGTGCCTAATACACATCAAAGGTAGTTGAATGTGTACAATTAATTTGTGGAATGTGAGGGGATTACAAGATAAGAAGGGTCTATATTAGAACACCAATCGTTCAAAATTTAGATTGTTCTAATATTGACCTGTTTTCAGTGAATGCTGAAAATATCGAAGAAACAGAAAACTGAATTTTTTCCTAGGGAAAGAATTTGGTTGTCCGTTTCTGTTGCTTAGGTATTTTCCGCGCTGTGGTGGAAAGTTACGGGTCGGGTTCAGGTAAGTGTGCAATTGAATGGACATGAGGGTTAGGGCAGGTTAGGTGAGTTAGGGTGCGGGTGAGGTGACTGTGCGATAGTGACGGACCTTAGGGTTAGGGTTTGGGTTAAGATAAGTGGATAGTCAGTGGTGTATGTATAGTTTAGTGTAGGGTTAGGTGTAAGAGTTTAGGTGAATGTGTATGTGCGTGGATTGCTGTTTGTTTGGCGTGCTTGTGTTGTGTGTATGTGTTTTGGAAAAGTGATTTTTTTTCCCTAGGAAAAAATTCACTGTTCTGAATGTTCGATGTTTCAAATTTTTGATTCAAAGGGTTCGATATTAGAACACTCAAAATTTTGAATGTTCAGTGTTATAATATAGACCCGATAAGAAAAAGAAGAAATTATTGATGCATCTAATTTATCAGTCTAGTTCAAATATCTTTTTCATACAAAAAAACTCACATGATGGAAGATGATTGGAAAGTGGATTCAAATAAGAAGTGGGTTAAAACCATCATTGCCTCTGAAGGCAGCTCAAACTCTAAAGGGGTTGCTATCATAGTCAAAAAAATCACTCCAAGACCACATAACTGAATTTAAGTCTGATAAAAGTGGTAGATGATGTTACTTTATAATATCAAACAATAACCTATCAAAACCAATTCTTTTTGTCAACATATATGGCCCATGCTCGAAACAACAAAGTTTTATCTCTGAAACCCACAACCTATTATGCCAATTTCCAGATCATTATTTCATAATGGGGGGAATGGAACACAGTGATAGACCCTTATGTTGATCGTTCAAGCAAATTAAACAAGCATAATCATCAACCATCATTAGCCTTAACTGACTTAATCTCAGACTTCCTTCTTCTTGATCCTATCTCCTTTAGAGAAGACTTAAAGAAAGATAACTACTATACATATTATTCTAAATGCCATAACCCATGGGTTCGACTAGACTTCTTTTTAATTTCTGAAGAATTTGCAAAGGGGAAGATAAAATACTCAAGTGAACCCAGATACCTATTGGATCATTCTAGAATTATGTTAGATATAAATTGGTCAGACACATTGCTGACATCTAGATATCGTAGATGTAATTAGTCCCTAAATAACAACATTCTTCTTAAATCTGAAGTGGTTAAGGATATCAATGATATTCGAGCAAAATTAGATAATAACCTAAACAATGTGGACATTCCTCTAGATATACAATGGGAGGCAGCTAAAACAACAATTAGAGGACACCTGATTCAAAAATCATCATACTTCCAAAAATGGGAAAACAAAAAAAGGATCAGCTAATCAAGAAACTTAAGGAATTAGAAAATAAATTATAAATTATCCAGAACCCTGAATGGGAAAAACAAGTAAATAAAACACAAAAAGAACTATTTGACTTGCACCAGCAAAATTACTGAATACAAGAGTTAAAGTTTATAGCTAAACACTCTGAAGGAATGCAAGTCCCTTCAAGAACACTTGCAAGAATAATAGATAATAAATGAAAAACCTCTAAAATAACTCTCTTGCAGTACCAGGATAAAATATTTAAAAGAGATGAACATATTTTAGAGGTATTCCAAACAAATTTATACAGAAATCTATAATACAAATACTCAACAAGCCTCAAGGTATGAAGATGAAAATTTGTTAAGAAATCTTGAATATCCTAAAATAAATACTACCCAAGCAAGTCTCCTATCAGCCCCATTTAAACAACAAGAAATAATGAAAGTAATCAAAAACTTAAAAACAGGTAAAGCCCCAGGTGCAGATGTAAATACTGCAGAATGTTATAATACTTTCATTTTAAGGATCTCCTCTATACTCTTAAAGGTTTTCAACCATATTACAACAAATGGGATTACTAACCTTCATTTAAATAGCTCCAAAATAATATTGATACCAAAAAATAAAATTGATAGAGCCAATCCCCACAACTATAGACCAATTGCCTTGATGAATGTCAGCATTAAAATCCTAACCTCCCTACTTGTGGAAAGACTGAAGAAGATTATGCTGCCTATTATCTTGCAGGAACAAGCTGGATTTATGGCTAATAGGCGCACATGGGATAATACCCTAACTTTGGACTCTATGATCCAACTCACCCAAAAGGAAAGGAATCCAAGATATACCCTAGCTCTAAATGCCTGCAAAGCATTCGACAGGGTTGGTTGGAACTTCCTATTTACAACCTTATCTCATTTTAATATCCCCAAAGACTTCATAGATCTCATTGAAACCTTATATAATAACTCACATACATATTTATATATCAATAGAGCCTGGTCAAATCCAATTAAACTAACCAATGGCACAAGACTGGGATGCCTGTTCTCACCATTTCTATTCAACATCTACATTGAACCTTCTTCCTACACATCTCACAAAGAACCTTCCATTCAATCCCCAAAATATTGAATTCCAGAATTTTATTATCGTCATTTGCAGATGATTTAAACATATATTTCGAAATCCCTACTACAGATCTTAAGAAAATTATATCATCAACAAACAAATGCTCAAAAGTTTCAAACTATCAAATGAATCAAAGTAAATCACATATATTTCCCTTTAACCCCCTAAATTACAAAGAAGGCTATTTTGTAGATTTCCCTTTTAAAACAGTATATTCCATTAAATACCTTGGAATAAACTATGAACATAACAACCAATCCATGTGGCAAAATACGCTGTTTAAAACATGGAATGTTATTGCACAAGAACTAGATAGATGGAAACTATTAAAACTATCCGTAATGTCAAAGGCGGCAATCATAAAAATTAATATCTTACTAAAATTATTATATCACTTCAATGCTACAATGTCAGTGATACCAAACAACTTTTTCATAAAAGAAAAGAAAGAGTTATCCAAATTCATATGGTATCCCAAAACAGTCCGAATCAACTACACAAAGTTAATGTACCCTAAAGAGAAAGGGGGGCTGGACCTGCCAGACCTTCAGCTCTACTATAAAATTATTAATGCGCTCAGACATATTTCAATATCAAATTTCTCAAAAAATAATGAACAGTGGTCATCAACATGGATAAAGATCTGGCACCAATGTGTTTAGCAGGAAAGTCAACCCTAAAACCATTCCGTACATAACCTCACCCAATATCAAGAACCTCAAACTAAATGAGATTCTAACAGCTAGGGTAAAGAACTTTAAGGGTTGGATGAGAACCCTAAAACTCGAGAAGGGCCTCTCCCTTATTCAAAATATACACCTGAATCCAAATATTAAAATTAATAATAAGATGTTAAATTTGGCAGACTACCCACTAATCAAAGATTGTATGGTGTGGGACATCTACAAACACAGAGACAAAACACCACAAGAACTATGAGAGACTTTAAAGTTTGGAAAGAATTACATTGTCATTTTAAGGCAAATTAGGGAGACTCTTCGAGCAATAGTTAGTGATCCATCTGTAAACAAAAAAGACTTGATGAAACTCTCAGAAATTTTGGAAAGCCTCACAAATAAAAAGAAAGTAATCTCAGATACATACAAACTTGTGAATTCTTTCACTTATGAAGACACATTATTATTCTCCACGTATTGGGCTAACAAGGGAAGTATAAACTCAAAAGAACAGAAACTTAAAGCTATTAATCATACTATTAATTTTTCTCCATTTAAAAAACTAATAGGTACACAGTTGATGATTAATAATAATGTGTACTACTCCCCCATGAATATAAATAAATTTAATTCTAATTCTTCACCGACATGTAAATGCTGCTCTTATCTACAGGCAGATCTTCTCCAC
Organism: Protopterus annectens; assembly: GCF_019279795.1. Lineage (NCBI taxonomy): Eukaryota > Metazoa > Chordata > Ceratodontiformes > Protopteridae > Protopterus > Protopterus annectens. The sequence goes on from NC_056742.1 coordinate 66,525,698, forward strand.
GTCCTGTGGTTTTGTAAATATTTACAAAATTTATGGGGTTCTCTTAAGATATATCTACAAAAAATGGGTTATCACAATTCAACCCTATGTTGGGAACTAGCAATTCTTCATATTACGACCTAAAACTCAACAAAATACAGATTCATACTTTAATCACTATATTCTCACTTGTTAAATTATACATAACTAAAAACTGGATTGATCATATTAAATTGACATATAGCTATAAGTTATATATCATCTCAAAAATTAATCATTATGAATCCTAAGAAATACATTTACTACCAGAAATTATGGAAGCAACTGTTTGAAAATATCTTATTTATCCTATTACAGAGACACCTCCTTACCTGAGATGCTCATAAAGCCATTGATATTGGGGTCCTCTTACCACCTAGTCTGGAGCCTTCTATGTTTTATACTCTCAGACAGTAAAACAGTTAAACTGTTTACTACCCCTCCCAAAAAAAAAAAAAAAAAACAATTTGTAATTTCATGATCCAGCTGATCATAAAGGAGCATCACTGTATCACATTAGCTAAGGCTAGCATCTTTAGCTTTATACACAGAAACAGTCAAATTCTGTCTACCTCATACACACTAGAGAGTAGCTGTTGGATTCATTTCTCCAAGGGTTTTGGGTTTTTAATATTATGACGGGAATGGACCCCATTCCTAAGTCAAGAATTTTAGTCTTTTAAAACTACATTTTGGCTGAAGCTAGCTGTCAGATTACCTGATCAGACATCTCATTTTACTCTGCATAACATTTATGCTAGAACCCTCTTCCCCTACTATCCTTACCTTCTCAAACCAGCCACAGTGTTATACCACAATAAAAGCATTCCCTCTCCTTATAATCTTTTATCCACCCATAACTCCACTTCTCACCCTTTCCTCACTTCATCTTGCTGTTCATTTATTCATAGTTTCTGGGCCTGTAACTTCTCCAAACTTTTGACTGCTTGCTTCAGCAAAATTTTTCATTATATAGTGCTTGAGATAGATTTGTCATCTCTCTTAGACTCAGCATCCTGTGCTAGAGTTGTGCAAGTGTCTGGCCTACTAAGGCAATGCCAATTTGGGGACCAAGGAGAGAAAAACCTGCAAGATACACACACACATACTATATATATATATATATATATATATATATATATATATATATATGTATAGATATTTATATATATATATATATATATGTGTGTGTGTATATATATATATATATATATATATATATATATATATATATATATATATATATATATATATACATACATATATATATGGCACTTATGGTGTAACATCTTACTCATCAATGAGAAAGTGGGTGGTGTATATAGCTCTCAACTGGCCAGATTTTCGGAGAATGTGCAGATTTCTGACTCATATTTTTCATCCATTTCTCATAAAATTGTAGTTTTCTGGCAATCGCTGGCAAATCATTGAGGAATGAAGTCAGAAAATAATGGCAGACATTTGATTTTCAGACTTTATATCTTTCAGAAAATTCACGCTAATGCAAAACCTGTTAATCTATCAGCTTTCTAAGTTTGTAGGAGCAATATTTAAAAAGGGTTCCATTTTTTGGGCCCTTACTCCCCATTATTTTTAGCTTTGTCCAGATGTTTTGTTCTAACAGGTTGAGAGGTATGCCAGCCTGGGTAATGTTGCTTGGAGAACAATACCAGAGAGAAGCTACAAAATGCCTCTGACTGTCATCAACCTTGCATGATGGCCTATAACCATTCTGCAGGAGCTATAGAAGTCTGTACTATAGCTATGGTGAGGAAGGGGATGGCAAGTCAGAAACTGCAGGTTGGCAGAGAACTAAAACATATGTATTGCAAACAGGGGTGTAGAAAGTCAGATGAGAAAGCAAAGTATATTCATTACAGTAAAACATTGGCAAGAAACTGAGGCATGACATGGTCAGTTCCATAGAAAGAGATACGATAAAATTACTTCAGAAAGAAATACTTCTTCAAGATTGTAATGTGCTCAAGTTGTAAAACACAAGCCATTATGAATTATTCACCAGGATGTGTTTTTTTTTTGTCAGACTAAAGTCATCAGTTTCTTAGTCTATATCACAGCATCAGTAGATCATAGAAGGACTGTCAGCACAATTTCCTTGTCTTGGAAACTGCAAACATTTTTACAGTAACCTGCAAGAACAGTAACCAATATATTTGTCTAGCTAAAAGTAAATCTTAAGGGTGTTATCCTATTCGATGACTGGTTAGGAAATAGGATATTATTAATGTATACTAATGATGCTTGAATTAACCGAGAATAGGTGCTACTAGAACATGTCACATTATAGTACTGGATCATATCTGCATTATTTTTATTGACTATTATTCTTATTAATGTTTCGGCAGGAAGCAACATATAATCACTGCAAGATATGGTTTGCTTCTTTACAAACGTAACAAAGTAGCAACGGAACTCGAGCAAACAGTGACTGTTAAACACACAAAAGTCCTGTACAAAGCAAATAAAAATGGACATTGAAGCATGACAAGGGAAATAAAATCACACACTTTTAATAATGAATGCAAACATAAAATAAAAATAACATTTTTTGCATTCATTATTAAAAGTGTGTGATCTTACTCCTATTTACAGACATAGCAAATACAAAATATGCGGATGGCCCAGTGGTGCAGCGGTAGCATTGTCACATCCCAGGAAGAGGTTCTCCATTTAGATTTTTGGCTGGAGTGCCTTCTATGTGGAGTCTGCATGTCCTCCCTGCATTCATGTGAGTTTCCTCCAGCTACTCTGGTTTCCTCCCACGTTAAATAGACATGCATCTGGAGCATTTCTCCCCAGGCTGCCGCTAAAAATTGGCTTCATTCCAAGTTGAACTTTCCCAGTAAACAAATGTTAAATAAAATAGTGACTATCTGAGGTAAAGCGAATATTGGAAGGAGCTTGCAGTGGTTAGAATTAAAAGAATAGGAACTTAGAGCTAATGCACATGCTTGTGAGAAACAATGAGAGAACATAGGTTTGAGACTGAAGTAATTATGCTGATACAGAACTTGCTCTATATGCAAATCAAGTTATTAGCTTTCTTGACAGATGACTGCTAAAATATCATCCTAAGGGAAATGTAGAGTTTTTGTACCCCCTTTCTCCAAAAAAAAAAGGATAAATACTAGCTAAACTATGAAAACTAGCTAGGGCATGGTATTATTTCATTGACAACAACATGAAAGGAGACTAAAAGAGCTTAATATGTATTATCAAAAAATAAATAAAAATAAGATAATATTCAAGTACCACAAACACCTTACTGTCTGAGACGACAGTTTTTTAGAATATCAGTTGTAGATCCAGGTGATTGACAATGGTTCTTGCTCCACTCTCTTTTAAAAGCAGAAGCCTCCTACCTATAGTTCCTGAAACATGCACATACGCTCATCTACACCACATGTGTATGTATGAATAAACACACACACACACACACACACACACACACACACACACACACACACACACACACACACACACACACACACACACACACACACACACACACACACACACACACACACACACACACACACACACACGTGCACGCACGCACACACACAGACACACACACCCACACCCACGTGCCCACACACACACACACACACACACACACACACACACACACACACACACAAAAGCTGGATCATCTCCATCATCAACCACCTTTTTTACATTTTTCTATATGGGATTGAGGTGCCATGTTAATTGTTGTCACCTCTCTTTAATCAGTGCTACTCTCCTACCTTCATCAGCAGTCATGTCTGACTGTTGCTAGGCTTCTCTTACACAGCCTCTCCATCTCTTTGATAGATGTCCTTATTTCCAATTGCCTTCTTTCTTGTCTCTTTCAAATCTTTAGCAAATGTTCATCTGCTTTCCTGCACATGTGCCCAAACCCAAACCATAGTAATCTGTCCTTTTTGACCTCTTCTGCAATTGGCGTTATTTTGGCTTCTGCTCCAATGTAATTGTTTCTGCTTCATCTATCCCACAATTAGCATCCTACCACCTCCCTCAGGAATTTTATCTCCATCACTTTTAGCTTCCAGAATTGCTCCGACTTGATTGTCCATATTCTTGTATCATACTGAAATATTGGTTGCACCAATGTTTTGTACCCCTTACTTATTGGTATTTTTCTGTCACACACTATCCCTGACACTCTGTGCCAGCCACGCTGATTGTACATTTGACCTCCTCATTCAACTTCCCTTCTCCTCAACTGCCCCTCAGATACTTGATATGATTAACCTCTTTCACTGTTTCCCTTCTATTCCACTTTTCAGCGTCTTCAAATTTCCCCCATTTGCTGTCAAGAAAAGTATAACTGTCTTGTCTGCACTTAATCAAGTGTGCTTTCAGTTTTGCATTCTATTCCTGTCATTTTTGCAGAAGTTGCTGTTATTGCTGAAGTTGAAATCATACCTCTTAACCTCTTAGTGCAAGAAATCTGGACAAAGCCATGAATAAAAGTGGGACAGAGACCCCAAAATAGGGACAATTTTAAATAATGCTCTTACAAAGTTAAAAAGTTGATACAATAACAGGTTTTACATTAGCATGGATTTTTTGAATGGTATGAAGTCTGAAACTCAAATGTCTGTCATTAATTTTTAAATTCAATATTTAATAATTTGCCACTTTTTTGACAGACAATTACAATTTATAAAAAACAGACCAAAATTATGAGGCAAAAATCTGGACATTCTGCAGAAATATGTACACTTGAGTCCCATGAGCTGGATATGTTATGATATCTCTGCCCAGCATATCTAATGTATGTAACATTACCTTACTGAAATGCATTATTGCCTAATATGTATACACTGTATATGTATTTATTTCTCAGTAAGCCTGAAAAGTAAATACATGAATTAGTGTATTATCTAGATCATTACATATATGGGCTTCATTGTTTTCCAATACACATAGCACAGACCATGATTGAAAATATTCCTGTGACCAGCTCATCTGTCTAGAGAAATAATACATACAGGTTTATTTATTAACTAGTAAGTTAACACTTTTCATTCACAGCCTTTGCATGAACATACAGGGGAGATATGATTGTGTTGGGAAATAGAAGGGAATAGAATATTTGATAAGTTGGTTTCTGCCTTAAAAGGCACTCAGCAGACTGCACTTATTAGCTAGGTCAAGAAGTCTTTTGCTGTTTGTCCTTTGTGTTTATTAGCACTTTTGAATTAATTTTGCCACAATTGATTCTCATTTTATCCTTACTTGAATCTTTCTGTTTTCTGCACAAGATCAAAGTGCTCAGTGAATTATACATTGTACTGTAGGGTAAACTGCTGTGGATTACCTTCTCAGCAAAATGTATACTATTCTCTTAAGTATTTTCTTTACAGCAGGTACTTAGAGAAATATTTTCAAGCTCTGAACATCACCGTGAAGGAACACAGAGACATTTTGACAATTATTCTCAGAGAGTGCTTGATTCACTCCTAGTCAGTTCTCAAGGGCAGACAGCTAGTACCAGCGTTTCTCTCATACAAAGGTGAAAAGGTTAACTGCAGAAATAATTACTGCTGATGTTCTCTACATATGCTAAAGTTCAGCAGTCCATTGGCTTCTGCTACCTTGCCTGCAGGTTCTGCATTAATTATTAATGATACATGTAGATATGTGGTTAGTAGCTACCAAGTCTCATAAAGTACCTTGTTAATTGGATTTGCTTACACAACACTGAATTTAGCATTTGTTTTTAACTAAATGGATATTCAACTGTTCCCCAGTTTCACAGAATAATTATTAAAATATTTAAGAATGCCCATGTGTTTCTTTTAGTTTACAAGAAAGAAAAAGTTGTTTCAGTTGCCAAATAGTAAGCGAATTGTAAGTAATATATTAAAGTCCAAAGTACTTTAAAATGCTTACAATGCTGTTGCACACAATGGGTTGAAAAATGATGAGGAATGAGCTGTGAAAGTTCACTGTTCAGGTTATTTTGTTATATTCCTCAGAGTTTTGAGTTCTGCATGAAACTGCAGTCTGGGTCTGATCTCTCTGTACAGTAAATTTGCTTTGTATTATGTTGCTAACAGTAGCAAGCACTGTGCAATGCCTGTGCATTATGAAGATTATCCTGCTTGTGACCGGGTGCAGTAAGAATCTGCAGTCTGATTAAGGGAATGTGCTCTAAAAGTACAAGCATTTTAATTACTTATTTATTATTTGTTTGTTTGTACTCTGTTGAGTTTTTTTCTGAGTTGGTTAGAATGGTACTGTCAGGAATGCTTTTTTTGTCTGATTTGTTAAACAGGTAAGCATCAATGACAGACGTTCCGGCCAGATAAATGACTTGGTTGGATATTTTGCAATTAGAAAATGAGGGCCTAAAATCCAGGGTAAACAGACGATGCGTACTAACAGCTCATATCTTTAATCCTCCGAGCAAAACTGCCATAATTGCTATGTAAAAAGGCACTGCATTGTATGAAATGCATCAGTAAATGTCAAACATTCTTCAGGGGACGGCAAAATCTCTCAAGGAGCTGAAAGAGATTGAGCTACTGAAAACAGTTTGCCACCATAGCCATTGAGTGCACTTCAGTTAGTTCATTTTTCCCCTTGCCCATGTGATAATCTGCTCTGGTTGTTGTACTTTTTAGACAATATATGCACTGACTGCAGTGACAGTCTAAGTGAGGTATACTAAACAGCACACATTTGCAATGGAGAGCTGCTTCAAAAATGGTTGCTAGTGAGTTCCAGATACTGATCCAGATGCGTTCAAATGACCTCTCATCTGTCAGCATTTTATATAATGTAGTCTTTCTGCTTCAATTTACTATGAATTTTTTAAAATCATGACTGCAGAAGAGATGCATGACCAGGGACAAATGAGAGCAAAATGGAACAATGCTTGCACTTGTATTCCAAAATCATACTTCACAATAAAATGCAGGACATTAAAGCCAATGCAAACCTATCAGATAATTTAATACACATTTGTACGGTATACATCCAGTATGTGTTGTCATTGACTGATATATCAGGGAAAGAAAAATATCAGAATAAATTAAAATAGTGTCAAGAGGTATAATTTGGAAATTTGTTTTAAAAGGACAGCCATTACATATGGCACATTATTTAGTATAGCCATAGTGAATCTTATTTGACAATGTATGCTTTCAGTTTTCCATACATAATGTACAGACTTGGTAAATTCTCACATTTATATGTTATAACCTTTAATCATTTCCAGTTTGAGGCAACAGAATCTAATTTGGGGTCTAAGATTTAAGAAAATGTGCAGTGATATTGGGGGACGGTATAGTACTGGGTCCATGAGAAGGGGGGCTACTTCAGTATCTGGAGACAAAGGCAGACAAGTCTAACAGCATTTAAAAGCAATATACACTTCATACAATTAGATTGGGGTTGACAAGAACTGCCCAGACTTAATGGAGCTACTATAATTATCTGTTTGACAGTAGGATATGAACTACTAAATATATTTGCTAGCGTTATAGGAGCAAGTGCCTTAAAACATAATAATTGAACTGATAAAATACTACACAGAGATTATGTGCTACATGTCTCTAAGAATAAAAAAATGCAAGAATTATGAAAATATTCTTGTTAACATGGCTGTGGATAACAGATTTCTAAATTAAGCATTAAGGGAACACAGACTCTTGAAGTATCTATAATTCCTTGTATAAGGGAATTCAGATAATAACATCCTTAGCCTGACTCTGGCATTACTTGCTATCTTGAACTGCCATCAGACAGCCTAAGACTTACATTTAGTTATTTAGTTGTGCTGTGCTGTATAGTTTTTCATTATCATTAACATGCTCCTGGTGGGCAGAGTGCAATGCAGTAGCAGTGGTCACACTTCATTGCTTTATCTCATATGACAAAGAGAGATGATGCACTTCAATCCTGGCCAGGAGATGAAAGCAAAAGGTTGCTGTGGAATACTCCCCCTGCTGCCTACGAACAGAAATAGCGCTCCATCCTATGACTTTCTAACAGCACGAAGGGGCAGACAAATAGATTTTCTTCTATATTTATATCCAGCATCATTCTTCCTTTCAAGCCTTTCAGTGCAGGTAGCTGTTTTATATGAAATGAACAATCTTTATAGACGTACCAGAGCTATAACAAGGCTGATTTTCAACACGGCTGAGGTATATAACTCTTGGCAAATTGTCAGGCTTCTTGCTCAACAAATCAAGCCTAACTTATGATGTTTGCAGTGTAATTTTTATTCCCGTTTGACTAGCCAACTACCCGGTGGTAATAGGATGTTAGGAAAGGGCAGTAGCAATGTTTGTACATGCCATGATTGATAGGCGTACTCTGCATTTTTCATTTATATCTCCTGATTCAAAATCAGTTAAGTTTAAGAAAAATGAAATAAAACCACAAGAAAAATGTTTGCAGATTGCAGAACAGCACTCTTGTATATCTGAGTTCAGCCCGCATCTGCTAGGATTGTCTGAGAACATTAAGATATCTAAATGAAAATCAATACTATATGTGCCAGCATTTACTTCTGAGAACAAGTACCAAGAGACCTGGGCTAATCAGGCTTTCAGCTTGTACTTACAATACAACCTGAGCCCAAGGGGTGTCCTAATTGGCTGGGACTGATTAAAGAAGAGTTAAATTTATAACTAGAAAAGACATTTTTTTTCTTAGACCAGAACTCATCTAAGAAGATAGAGTTTCACTCCTGTCCTTCAAGTTATATGGCATCATTTACTTGAGAGACCCTGTGATGGTCATACAGTTCTGCCTCTCACCTGTCAACAAACAGAAGAAACACACATTTAATCTAATCAGTAAAATCAATCAGGCAAACACAAGAATTAGGGAATAATATCAAACCTTTCATGTACTTTATGCTTTCATAACTTAAAAAAATGAACACATAATCCATGCACATTATAGTATAATGTGATAATCCCTGGCATCTTTTTTTTTTTAATTTATTAGCAAAATTTAATAAACAGATAATTTTATTGGCTAAATCCCTGCATAAAATAACATTGTGGAGATAGTAAGGTATTTTTAAAAAAAAATGCAAAAGAACTGAATGAGACCAAGTGCAGTAAATTTTCAGTTCTATACATAATTGTACATGTTTTGCTTTTTAACATAAATTAACAGGATCTAGCTGGTCCAGTATATCATTGTGTGCCTAATGACATGTCATCCTTTACAGCAGCAATGTGGATTCTATAATGAATACATATTACTATGGCAGCAGACTATACAATCTAGCCATCTTATTAACAGTTCTAAAACTCTCTGTTCCCCACTATACCTTTCAAATTCACGTAGAAGAAAAACTGATAGATGACTTTTTAATAAATACCACAGTTTATAACTGCTATTAATCAGAGAGCTGGGTCATCAGACCGTAGATGGGACAGAGGAGAGCTACTGATCTCGTCTGATATAACCCTTCGATTGCTGCTGGTGCACCATCTATTACAGCGGCATTATACAACAAAAATATGTTTGTCTCACTGGCCAACAGATTTTATGTCTTACAGATATGCATATATGCAAAAAAATGTAAATCTTACAGATATAATGATTGCTTAGTTTCCTGCATTTGGTCATTTTAATGGATATGCTGAAACCATAAACCCTAATTTATTTTTTATTAATGTCCTCAATGGTTTAATGAAAAGAATAGCACATGGCAGTATAAAAGAAAAGACCAAAAGATTTGGTGCGCTTACTTTATTTTCTGTTAAATTAATGTCCTATTTGCTCCTCAACATCCAACTTGTTTCCCGTTTGATCCTCTTGTGTCATTGACAAACATAAATTAAACCACTGATTTCATTTCCATCTGGTCTACTAAAAGGCAAACCAAAAATACACTGCTCGTTTAAGGAGAACTTGTTTTCTCACATATCTCTTGATGTAAATCCTTCCTGATTTGTGTGCATAATGTATCCCTTCAATGGAAATCATATGCTAAGATATATTCTCCTCCTTTAACTCATTTACAACAATTAAGTCTCTATTTTAGTGCAGGGCTGATTGATAGCAAGTTGTATTGTATAATATGCATGATACACAATAATATAATATGTGCAAATTTTGTCAAGTATTATTTTGGTAAAGGCCAGCTTCCTATTAATATCTATTTGTGGGATGCACCTAATCTTACTGATTGATAGCAAGTTGTATTGTATAATATGCATGATACACGATAATATGTGACAAATTTTATCAAGTATTATTTTGGTAATGGCCAGCTTCCCATTAATATCCATTTGTGGGACTGCACCTTTTTACTACTTATTCTTTGTCTGAGACTGTGTAATTTCAGAGGTGAGTGTACAATGTCTTTACTAAACAAAATTATTGTCTCTTTTTTTCCAAGGTGGCACATCCTCTGAGTTAGAATAAATTAGTGTGTGGGAGTTCACAGCCATCCCATATGAGGGTCTGTGAGGTTCACAGTTCCTCACACAGTGTGACAGGTGGCTTCAGAGCTAGAAAAAATGAATGTGGGGGTTCATAGACTCTCACAATAGAATTGCAAGATGGTTTGTCTCCCTGCAAAAGGAACTTGCTAATGAATTGTCACCTGTCTTGTCTACAAGCAGATCCTCTTCCTAAATACACGTCATCCATTTCATCACTGCAGTTTAACTGCAGTTTTACTTCAAAAGCATAATAGCATAAGTAGCTGACATGAACATATACATTAATAGGGTTTGCTGTTATGCACCTTTTGGATGATTTTACTGAATTTTCTGTCAGTTATTTACATGTTCATGCTAAAGCCATCCCATGTGTATTTTTTTATCCAGCTAAATTTTCTGCCTGCATCATTTAAACCAAACCCCTCACCTGGACATCTATCATTTATTAATTATTGAACTGCATATTCCTTTTTGCTGTGTGTTTGTCACAGTTGTGGTGGTTGCATGTAGATAACACTGTTTCTCTACTCAGTTGTGTACATACTGAGGTTGTTCTACACTTCCTTAAGTGCTTTTGGCACATGATGTGTGCGATTACTTTACCATACCACATGGAAGAAGTGGCCATCAGATATGTCTGCTTCTAAGATCCCCTAATTTGCCGCCATCTCCTTCTCTTTTATCTTATGCTTTGTGTTTGACTGGGACCATTTCAGTTTTATTTTTTCTACTGTTTTTTCATTGAATGTTTGTCTCCAAACCTCACACTCATCCTGGATTTTTTTTTTTGTTTTTTTTTTTTGTATATCTTTTGAATTCCCTATACAGTGCTGCCCTTCAGTCTGTATATTTCACTGCAGAGCTATTTATGCCACATATAATAACATTTATTAAAAGTTAAATAGTAAAAAAAAAGTTTCAGTTGCAGAGGTCTGATATACAGAATCTTTTTGTCCCTTGGGAAGATCCCAGTTAATAATATTGTCTAATTTCTACTCTTTAGTTTAATTTGCATATGTTATAGCTCTAAGATTACCTCATTTACATTTTTGCTTTTTTATACAACTTCCATATCATGGTGTGGTCAAAAGCTTTACTGACATCTGTCGATATTTTGTATAAGACATCACTCACATTCATTCTTGTGCTTATCTTCTCAACGTACTATATTAACTAGCAGAACTATGTATCTGTGCTCTACTAATGTGTTTAGTCCAGTATCTTTTCCAAAGCAATGATGTGCTGATTGGGCTTTGGTACATGGTGGTCTGATGTCTTCATCATTCATGAAGCAATAACTACATCTTTATTCCCAAGCCCAAAAGAGGACTTCCTATATCTAGTTGTTTTTTGTCGACAGCTATGAGATGTGTGGACTTTTTTGGTTTTCTCAGTTCACTCTACCTCGTTCTTTATTTTATACTAATTCCTCATTGTACAGTTATACAGATAGAGCTTTGTACAGCTTATTAAAGTTTATATTTCTCAGCTGGACTTTCTTTTTTTTTTTTACTTCTTGCATGACAAATAACCTCAGCCCTCTCAGTCATCCTTGGTCGTTATTTTTTCGGATTATATATTTATTCTTTTTATGTGATAATTTGTACATGTCTTAAAATATTTCCCTATCTGTTCCGGAGTACCTTTCTATATAATACATTTTTCCAGGAGAAATCTCAGTTGTTTACCTCCAATTACAATCTTCAGTTTATACCATAGTTTCATGAATGAGACTAAAAAGGCCACTCACTATAATTATCACGTGTATTTATCAAATGTCCAAATATGAAGCATATATAACTGCATGTTAATATAAACAGTCATCATTTCTTAAACAAAGATTTTCATTGGTTTTACTATGAGTTCTTGAGTTACAGATAGTCAAACCTTTAACTGAATGAAATAAATCTTCCACCAGATGCAAAATACAAGGGAAAAAAAGAATGCTTTGCATCCCCACATGCATCCACAGTCCTGCAATCACAGAAAAACAAATTAAGACCACAAAAGCTTTGACTCACTGCTAGCTCACTAATAGAAACTGCACCATAAGTGATTTTCGGTGTCAAACAGCAGTCGATAAGATGCATCTCAGGCAAGTATAAATAAATGAACTGCAACTTCATACAGATTACATTCCACCAGAGGTAACGAAGACAATTTCATTTCACAATTTAGGACTAAACAAAAGGGTATTTAACACACAGTAAAAATTGTGATCTAAATTATATAGTGAAACAAACATGTAAACAATGTTTCAGACCATAAAGTGTAATTCTCCACTCAATGAGGAATAAACACTTATCGCATATATTGCATATTTTAGCTGCCCCTTCCTCATTAATTTCCAAAGCATGGACTGAAGACTCCTCTTTAAAGTGCACTTGCATTAATTTCCTAACTCTATGATATATGGTGCAATTTCGGTGCCACTAGAGGAAAAGATACCCATGATCACATCAGCACATGGCTCCCTCTATCAAACCATTAAAACAAAATGGAGGGGTAATAAAAAGTAAAGTAGTAGCAGGTAGCAAAAAAAGTAGTAGTAGACGGCAGAAATGTTTCACCAGAAAACATGTTCAATTCCTGTGAAGAAATCAAAGAACAGCAATGTAGGTGTAGCAGTCTCTTTGCTATAACTATCTGTTTATTAGGTTTTTTACTCGTATGTTGTGAGGCTACATTATACATGCTATAACTCACTGAATACTGCACATCTTTATGCTCTACAGACTCACTCTCATCAACACATTTGGACACCTCCCATGCTTATTCTTTTTCTGATGGATTTAATTTCTTCTTACAACTTTTAATATGTTATGTCTGTTACATACTGCTAATGTTGCCTCATTTCACATTACTTCTCACATTCCTGATATCTTTAAAATTGTAATATATGCATGCCTGCATATCCATCCATCCACAACCCCTTTTCTCAGTTTTGCACATAGGGTCAGAGTGTCACTTCGAGCCAAGGTTCACACCACCAAAGTGGCTAGGCCTTGAATGCTTACATATAATTAACAGAAATTCTTTACTCATATTATTATGACACTCTTGGTTTTAATGTTATGTGTACTATTTATTTGTCAGTTGTCTTTCTTGTCTTGAATCATTCCACTTACCTTGTTAACAAAAGATGCATAAGAAAAAAAAGGAATAGGGTGGTCTTTATCCTCAAAACTGTTAGCCATAATACCTTCCTGGTTAAACAAACTGCAGCACTGGCAGCTCATCTTCAGCAATGGGAACCATTGGAGAAAGTATACCTTGCAACTCTTTCTCAGAATGTCCCAATAGTTTACATACATTTTTAGTCTCTTTCACATAAAATTTGTGGTGTTCTAGCAAATCATCAAAGATACAAATCACTAAATAATGGCATAGATTTCACTTTTAGAGTTGTTCTCCTTCACAACATCCATGCTAATACAAGACCTGTTATTCTAGCAACTTTACAAGTTTATAAGAGAAATATTTAAAATCTGTCCCTGATTTTGGGCCTTTATCCCCCCATTATTTTTGGCTTTGTCCAGATTTATTCCACACAGAGGTTAAGAGGCATGGAAGGAAGATTACTGATCATTTTGTTTAGGTAATCAACTAACTAAATAAGATTTGCTTTTGAGTAATCCCTAAACACGAAAGGGGAAGTAATGACAGTTTTTAAGAAAAAAGTCACTGGTTTATGGCCTGATTTAATAAGGCAAGATAATACATATAGAGCTGTGCAAGAAGTATCCATATTTGTGAGGACAACATCAAGAAAGCTGTGACTTCTAGCAGGATGGTTAACCATTTCTACTAGACAGTTAGCATTTATAATTTAAACAAAGTGCTGGGCATGCTGACTATTGGCAGCATAGGTCAGCCAGTTAAATGATGCAAACTTGAAGTCCCCCATAAGAAGGAATTGGGTTTAATGGGGATTAAGCTAATATGTTAAATTAGCTCTCATGTTAATGCGAGCAATGAGGATGTTCTATAGCTAGATAGTTATGGAGGAATAATTGGTCTTTTTTTTGATGATTTGAACATCCTGGAGTTCAAATTCAGTATTCCAAGGAATTTGCTGTGAAGTGATGATATCTTTAATAAATACTGATGCTCATCCATAATTGCCAGTAGGTCTAAGGGCATGATGGGAATGATTGTTTTATTTATTTATTTATTTCCAGTTTGATGACCGGGGAAGTCCACTGCGTCAAGCAGAGCCCATTTTCAGTGGAGGTCAGGGGAAAAAAGATCCAAAACAGTTAACAGAATATAACATAAGTAAAATATGGAATATACATTATATAAAAACTTAAATATACAATTTAAAATACAAATAGAAAATCGGGGAGTATATGTTTAAAAAACACAAATGTTAAACTATAGATAAAGTCAAAAGTAATACAGATAATATAATTAAAAGTACAAGTCATAAAGTGTTAATACAAGTTTAGTGTTTGTTCTAACAATAATGCTAGTGATCAGAGGTGGTAGTAGATAAGATTAAAGGAAGGCTTGAAAGAGATGACAATGTGATTTAGGTGGGAAGGGAGCAGGAACAGTTCCAGTTTGAGGTATGGTAAGAACGGAGGAGAAATTTAAAATTTGAGTGGTTGTGAGTACAGTGGAGAGGGGGGGATCCTATGGTTTAGCTAATGAGTGCGATAGAAGTAATTGGCCAGGAGGGCAAAGGGTTTTATAGATTTTAAGGTGACTTTGGTTTTCAGATCTAAGAGTATGACTGGGGAGGTAAGGGGTTAAGATAGATGAAAGAGAAGGGCAGATGGACAGTTGGAATATGAGTTTGTGAGCAGTGGTGAGTTGCATGAATTTCAGGTAATTAGGAAGCTCAACCAGTGTAGGGAGTGGAGGGAACAACAGTGATGGGTGGAGTATTTGGACCCTGCAGCAAATTTACAGACTTTGTTATAGCAGGCTTCAAGTTTGTTTTTTATGTTTAGTTGGAGATGAGTAAGTAGAGGGGCACCATACATAAGAGAGGGGAGCAGGTAGGAGGAGGCTAGAGTACATCTGGTAGACGCGGTTAGACAGCGATTTTGTCAATATAGCAGACCTAGTTTTTGGTGGGATTTTTTTATATTATTTTGGATGTGGATATCGAATTTTAAATGTTCATCAATGGTGACTCTGAGCAGTTTGGTGTGAGGTACAATATTGATTAGAGTGTTATGGTGGCTTTTTATTTTAAAGGAGCTTTTGTCTATGGTGACATTTCTCGAGGGAGAGAATATCATGATTTTTGTTTTGTTAGCATTGAGAGCAAGATGGTTGTTTAGCATCCAAGTTTCGGTATTGGATAAGGCTGTTTGGGTTTTTTGAAGGAGTTCGGAGGGAGAGTTTGCTGTACAGATGATTGTGGAATCATCAGCATACTGGATCAGTGTAGCATTATCTATGGATTTGTGAAAGTTGTTAATGAAAATATTGAAAAGTAAAGGGACAAAAATAGAGCCTTAGGGGTTGCTGGAGGGATTGCTGAGAAAGGATGAAGTTTAAATTTTCCATTTAAAAGCTTGTTGTCTATTGGTGAGATAGCTGGTAAACCAGGCTATGGAAGATGGAGATAAGCTGAGGGAGGAAAGATAAGATAAGAGCAGAGGATGTGAGACAGTGTCAAATTCTTTGGTGAGATTAAGCAAAGTGCGGATACAATTTTTCCAGAATCGCAAGCACAATTAATGGTGTTAAGAAAGGACAGAAGAGCAGTGGTAGTGCTTTGGCCAGGCATGAAACCATGTTGTGTTGGGGTAAGAAGATGATTGTGTGTTAAGTATGGCAAGAGTTGGTGATGAATGCACTTTTTCAGGATTTTAGAAAGAGGTGAGAGAATAACTATAGGATGGAAGTTAGTAGTGTCTGTGTTATTGTTGCCTTTGTGGAGAGGGGTGACAAAAGCTTTCTTCCAGATTGAGGAGACATGGGCTTTTTCGATGGACCTGTTGATAAGAATGGAAATTGGGAGGGCAATGTTGTCTGCAGCTATCTAAAGAAAGGATGGAGGGGATGCGACGTAGTGTTCTGCGAACACCTCTTTGTCTAACCCAGTTAAAGAAATCTTATTTCATTGAATTATAACCAGGATAATAAGGAGTGGTTTCTTGCTCTGATACCATGTATCTGTTATGGGTCCCTATCAGTTAATCGAATGCACTGTTCTGTGAACACCTCTTTGTCTAACCCAATTAAAGAAATCTTATTCCATCAAATGATCATTTTACAGAAGTTTTTCCTCAGGGGGAAAACAACTGTGGGCCATCATTGGGGTTTGCCCTTTTCTCCACTGTATTGATATCTCAGAGTTGGTATACTTAGTTAGGGGGGTGTGGGGTGCAATTCCCACCAGGGTGGGTTTTAAATAATGCTGTTATTGCTGCAGTCACTGGGTTGGCCAAGTGGTTGTTTACCCTGGGAAAGTATCTCGTTTAAATGATTGTTTGATGGATTATGCTTCATTTAATTGGGTTCGACGAAGAGGTGTTCAGCGAATAGTGCATTCGATTAACTGATATAGACACATCTGTAATTGCATACACAGAAATGTTTTCAAGTTGAAGGAAAAACACAAGTTTAGTCATTTTTTTGTTAGAATAAAAATGCACTGGTTTTTAATGCTAACTATAGCCAAACCAAGGTGATGTTTGTTAACATGCAGGTGGATAAGGCCTCTGTTGGTCTATAGTACTACCCTCTATATAAAAAATTTTCATAAAAATTCCTATTGAGATGATAGAAGTTGTCATCCTACCCATCCATCCATCCATCCATCCACAACCCCTTTTCCCATTTTTCCACATTGACCCCTAATCAGTGAAAATCGCTACAGCGATTCACTGAATTCACTAAGGGCAAAGACGTAGTTGGCCAACTATAGAACTTTGCCCTTTTCTCCCAGTAGTGTGAACTCGGAGTTGGTATATATAGTTAGGGGTTGTGGAGGGCAAAGCCTCTCACATCAGGGGGTGTGAAACCTCCTACTTGGGTGGGTTCGGTTTGCGTTGGTCTGTTGTGCTGCAGGCAAGTATCTCCTTGCCCTTAGTAAATTCAGTGAATTGCTGAAGCAGTTTTCAGTGATTAGGGATCAATTAATAGGTGTTCACAGGAATTAGATTTTGGCAAATTAATATAGACTCGATGTAGCTGTATTTCACTTTTTTTAAAATGTGTATATATATTTTATTGCATTGCTCATCCATCATAAACTCAGCTATCATAAATTGTGCATATGCCATAATGCATCACACATTTGTTATGCTTTATTATTTTTATCATATTGTTGTTTATTAACCAGTAGTTATATTGTACTACTAAATATTTTATTGAGCTTTTTGCCTTGAGTCTTCCCAGAAAATGGGAGCTGAAAGATATGGAAAATCCAATCAATGAAATGAATGAATGAACAAGTAAATACATTTCTAGCTAAACAATCATCATTAACAGGCCAGTTATAATCTTGTTCATACTGAAAACCTGAACTGGTTGTTATAAGTGATATTACATTTAAAACTTAAGAAAGTCTGGTAGCTTTATATGCATCTTTGCATTCAGCTGAACAGATAGTGTGAGTTATTCAATACTGTTTATGAGAAAGGAAATTAATATCTTTGCTTGACCTTAACTGCTTTATGAGTATCATTGCTTGTTGTATTCCGAGTGAATGAAGGAAGTTTTGAAACTGGTCTTTAGGAGAAGATGTAGTATAGGTGAAGGCCATGTGATACTATGCAGGCGATATCTTAAAAAACTGCAAATTTTGTTTCCTGGAAAAGCTCTTATTGTATATAATGTTTTATGGCTTTCCCATGAATAGACATAAATTATTTAAATGCATTATAGTGTAGCCATAAATGTGTCACATTCTTATCCTTAAAACATAAACATTTTATGTTGACAACTATCTTGCAAATGTCAGATCAATAAAGTTGTTGTTAAAATTGATGAAACCATCAAACTGCATCAGTTCCTAGGAGGTAATGTATGCAAAATAGTAATATTATTCCATCCATGATTTAGGTAATATTTGCAGATCCGGACATAACTGAGTTTACAAACCTGTACCTGCTATATGATCTATTATAACTTACTTTTCTTTGTCCCCATAGTTGTGCTAATTATGATGGCATTTTTGACACTGCTATGGATAATTATTTTTTTTTGTACATTTGTTTGTCTTGATACACAACAACAGACCACATTCTCTATGCACCTGGCAATATCTGAAACACTGTCTCTCTATCAAACTCTAAACTGCTACAACTGTGGTATAACAAGGCTGTTTGCTCAGCGAATAAGCTTTGCATCATTTGATACAGTAAAACATGTGTTAAGTGTCAGCATATATTTAAGGATGGAAACATTTTGTATGCTGTCTCAGATTTTATGGCATGGATTTGTTTGACATAGTTCTTTAACAATGTTAGTAATTGCATATCTAAGCCTGAATTTCTTCAAAGCTAACATCTTGGAAGACTGATTAAAAGAAAATGGATACGTCCTTCCAATACTTTGAATTATCTGCTTGTTGTTTTTTTAGTTTGGATGTACTAACACTGAATTTCCTAAATTGTCTATTTACTTTTAAGATGTGCATATGAAACCTGTGTATTTTTTTTCCATTCGTTTGTATGAGCTTTTCTGGCTCAGAAAATTTTCATCTAATTATTCCCTTGGTCTGTTGATTTCTGCGTTCAGTATTTGATCAGACCTATTTTTCTGAATGTATATAATGCAATACTGATCTCCTAATATGTGTAGTTTATTTAGTTAGTTAGCTAGTTAGATAGATATATATTTGTTAACAGAAGATGTGCAATGGTCCAAAGACCCTTTTTAGGTGTGACTGGCTATTTGGCAATAGAAAGACAATAATTTACAATGACATTAAAATGCAGCAATTAAAATGCAAACAGTGGTAATATTTACAATAAACAATTGCAATAAGAAACAACTATACATAATAAGGGCTATTGTGCTACAAATACATTGACTGTAATAATACTTAACATAGCAGATTATAAACAGTGTGGAAAAGCCAGAAGTGCTAAGGTGGATGAGAAGAGAGGAGATTGAGTCTAGTGAGAATGACAGAGGTAAGACTAAGTCAGGAGGAGTTTAACAGTAAGTTTAAGAAAGTGGATGGAAATTCTCTAATGGATGGTGTATGAGGAGAACTACAGATGGACATAATAAGAATACGGTATTCTTTGGTTTGTTTCTTGAATGAATGTCTAAAGTCTTTGAAAGAGGTTGTTGACTTAATGTTCTCTGGGATCTTGTTTTTCTAATCTGGGACTATTTTGGTGAATGATCTTTTGACAATTGCCAGGGTATGTAGTTGCCCAATAAGGAGGTTATCTGAGTTACGTAGAAAGCAGGATTTTTTGACATATGTCTAAGTAGGGGACAGTAGCATTTATTCAGTAATTTATAGAAAAGTGTGTTCAGGAGGAATGATGCCCTAGTTTTGACTTGGAACCACTGGAATTTTTTTAATGTTAAACAGTGATGTTAATGGGGGATAAGTAGGTATACTAAGAATAATATTTTATTTTCTGTTCTTTGAAGTAGCTTTGAATTTTGTGGGAACACAAAACAATATGCAAGAAACAGTATTCTAGTTAGCGGAGCAGAAAATTGATGGCACTGATTTGCATACCTCTCAACTTCTTAGAGCATGAAATCTGGGCAAGGCCAAAAATAAAAGGGGGACAAAGGCCTAAAAATAGGGACAATTTGTAAATTTTGCTCTTGCAAACTTAGATAATTGATAGACTTACAGGTTTTGTATTAACGTGAAATTTTTAAAGGGTATGAAGTCTGAAACTCAAATGCCTCTCATTGTTTTCTAACTTAATTCTTTAATAATTTGTCACTAATTTGTCAGAGAAACACAGTTTTATGAAACTGACCAAAAATATGAGGCAAAAATCTGGACATTCTGCAAAAATCTGTACTGTTGAGAAGTGTGCTGATTTGCCCAACTTCTTTTGTCAAAAGCCAGAAATTGTATATACAACTCTGAGATGAGTTGGTACCTTTTGCTCTTGGGTTTCAACATGAGGAATAAATGGAAGATATTGGTCCATTTGTAGGTCTAGATTGGTTTGTTTTTTGACAAAAAGATAGTGTTCGGTAATGAAGGTTCAGGATGTATAGAAGTCAGGCTAAAGATAACATTTTATTGGTATACAACAGCATAACAGAGAATATTTTTTGGTTTTCAGCACAAGTGTATTGCTGCACATCCAGATTCGGAGCAGCATGCATTTTTTCATGACAATGTCATCAGCATGCAAAATTATATTTAAATTGGGAGACTCAAAAATGAGATAATTAATGAATAATAGAAACAGCAGTCGTCTTAAAACTGATCTCTGAGAAACACCTATAGAGGGCATAGGGGTTGGGATACTAGTATCAGAAGCCATAGTAAGGTTACTTTTAAGCAGGTAGCGCTGAAAGCAATCACAACCCTCACCTGAGAAATACCACTTCTTAAGTCTTTGTAGTAGAATTTTATAAGTATTCAAATACTCTTTTGAGGTCTATGAGTATGGCTCTCATGCATTACTATCTTCAAAGATTTTATGTAGATAGTCTTATTTTAGTAGGAATGTGGCAACATAAATACTGTATTTTGGTCTGAAACCATGACATTTATCTGTCAGGATGTCATATTCAGAGATGCAGTTCAGGATTTGCTTATATATAATTTTTTCAAAGACCTTTGCTAGTGGGTCTCGGTTGGCTATAGATTTAAGGTATTCTTTTGTTATAGGGGATATATCCTTTGTTAGAGGGATTTTAGTTGCTCTCTTACAATGGTTTTGGGATAAATTAAGCATATAGTGAGAAGTTCCGATAGAAGACAGAGGTGTTGACAGGTGGTGGCATCTTAGTTTAAGCAAAAGAAGGTATATTGTGAAAATGTTTAAAGTTGAGTTGGAGGAAATTTTACTAACCTCATCTTTAATTTCTTTTCTTGTGGTGGCATTAAAATGAAAGTAGGGATAGTCAAGGCAATGGCAGATTCAGTAATGGTTTGATGACATTAGTGAAGGTGACCTGAATATCCTGAGGTGGAATAGTTTAATTATGCTTTATACGTTGCATGGTTTTTGGATGCAAACCTTGTGAGTTAGTTTTAATATTAGATATGTGCAAAGGGCATTTTTGCAGTATTCCAAAACTGTTATATGGTATGAAATTGAGATAGATGTAGTTTTCTGCAGTACTTGGATTAAACTGTATTAGTGCTAAGTCTCACCTGATTTCTGAGTGTTAGGTAATGCCAGTGTGTGTCTTTGTAAGGGAATTGTTTTCATTTTGTTCATGCTATGTCTCTGCTTTTTAAAAGTTGTACATTCTGTGTAGTTAGCCAAAGTACTTAGTAGCTTTCGCTCTTCTGTTTTGTTTGTAGATGTAGTTTGTTTCGTATATATTCAAGTATATTAATAAATATTTCAATGACCTTCTCAGGGCAGCTGGAAGCATAAAGCAAAGTGAGTCAATTTTACTTGCCCACTGCTTTAAAACTTCCTCAGAGCTTTTTGAGTCTGTTCTGGCAGTTCTGTAGTTAGGAGGCAGCTTGGGAGACCTCAGATGATAAGTAGATAGGACAAGGCAGGGATCACTTAATGAATTAGGGAGAAGCTGTGCAGGAAAACGGGTTCCTATGAGTATAACGAAAACGCATTATGTCGAATGCATTTTCGTCGACACATGTAGAGCGAACAGGCAAATCAGCAAAGCGGCTGTTCAGCGAATTCTTTCCCTGGGAAAGAAGTCGCTTGACCGCTTCATTGTTTTGCCGTGTTCTGAAGTGTAGTGTGGTCCCTTGTCCAGTATATCTCCCGAGTGTGATTGTGCAACAGTTACTGACCTTAGGGTTAGGGTGTGGGTTAAGGTAAGTGTATATGGTTTAAAATGTTTACTGCTTTTTTTTTTCATTAAATGTATGTTTGGGTTATGTGCATATGTGTATTTAGTTGTTTACTGGTTTTTTTGGGGGGGGTATAATTAGGATTGGGTATGTGTGTATGTATTTGGAAGTGTGTAATGTGTTTTTTTTTTTGCAGGGGTTGGAATAGCGATTTCTTTCCCTAGGAAAGAAATCTCTGTTCTTTGGATTTGACATTTTCAGCTTTCGCTGAAAATGTGTCGCTGGAACATCGTTCGTTGTTTTAAGCATTCGATGTTGTAATATAGACGCCAGTAAAACATCTATCAGGGACATGGTGAGAATAATGTCAAGGAGTATGGCTTGATTAGAGTGAGTGTTAGACCTTTTCAACAGCACCTTGTTAAATTTCTGTACAGTATCAGTGTCTGACTTTTGGCTTTCAAAAGGAGGTTAGCATAATGGTTAAGGTATTTACCTTACAGACACAAGGTGCAGGGTTTGATTTTCAAACAGGTTAATTTGCTAGACTTATAATGGCCCACAAGGGCAATTAGCCTAGTACTACCCTATGAACCTACAGTTCTCCATTACGATTAGTTTTTTCTAATCACCTTTATTAAATGTTCACATTTTAACAATTGCATAGGTACACATGCATTAATAGAAAAAGAAAACCTCATAGAAGCATTTCTCATTTTTGTGCATTAAACCTGTAGATTTTCTTTTTAATGTATATTATTCACTCTGTCATTACATAAATTGCTCAGTTCCTGCCTTCCCTTAAAGCTCATTCCTCCTCCTGCACATTATTCTGTATATCATGTTCCCAGAAATTCCATTTATTTGTATGTACATTTCTCCTTCACTTTTTGAAAGATCCCACACCCAACTCTTTTACCTCCTTTACAATATTCATTACTTCAATTACGGTTGGTTTCGATTTTGATTTCACTTTTCTAGCAATAGCTTTTTTCTTGGGAGCTAATAGTATTAAACTTAGTAAGGCCTTATTATGTCTAAACATTTCAGGTCCAATATACCAGCTGAAAAGAATAATTTCATTAATTACAGTGATTTGCTCACCAAACATTTCTGACGAAGTACTCTCTAGGGAATTTTTAAAATCTGCCAACTCATTACATTCCCAAAAGGAATGTTCCCAATTGCATTTCTCTTTTTTTCCCATCACACCTACAGCATTTGCTATTTACCTGAGGAAAAATTCTCTGAAATCTGCTTGGGGTACAAAAATACAAGTGCAAACACTTCCAAGCAAAAGTTCTAAACATTCTGGACCTTGTTGCGTACTTGTTAGCCATACATATATCATCTCAGTGTTCCTTTGTAAATTGCCTTTCCATTGTCTCTATTCTTTTTTAACTTCCTCTGATTAATTCTTATAATTATCATGCAGTAATTGTCACTTTTTAGCAGCAGATTTTGTTCTAGATTCAACTAAAAACTTAGCAGACCTTTTTTTTTTCCCAAAGAGTACTCCCTTATCCATTTTTCTTTTCTTATACACTGTTATTGTTCCCTGGTAGGCTAGTAATCTTTAATTGGTAGTCCATCAAAACACACTGTTGACATTCCCTGTCTCATTATTTATTACCTATACCTTGGTTCTTTTGCTAATGATATCTAGTAAACTCCTGCCTCCTTTTTCCTGTTTTATATACCCCTACTTTTAGTCATCACATTAGTAAAATCCTCCTTTCTCCATTCCTATGTTGGCCTAGTTATTAGAGTACTTTCTGCTGCTTTGTTAATATAATATTATATATGGTTGCTCTTATTCTCCTTAAGGAACAAAATCCCTTCGTAAACCACTTGGGGGGAAATAATAGCACTGACCAAGTCACGCACTAACGAAAGAAATGGCTTTTAGCCTAATCAGTGTATAATAGCTAGCATGTTGGGTCTATATTAAATTCTTGAAAGCCAACAATGTCGAATCTGACATTGTCAACACGAGAATAGCGAAACTGCAGAACATCAAAGAGGTAAACGGAAATCTCCGTAAGGGGAGATTTCCATTTACTTCAATGTAGTGCAGTCTTGAAGGTGGTATATTTAAGTAGCAGGGGGTGTAGGGATCACAGCCACCCACATGGGGGGTGCAGGGGGACTTGCCTCCCTGCCTACACCATTTAGTTTTTTTTTTTGTTTGTTTTTTTTTTTTTTTTTTTTGGAACATTTGATGTTTTAACAGTTCAATCACTAAGGGTCAACTTTTAGTGATTCGAACTGTTAAATATTCGATGTTCCAATATAGACCCAGCATGTTTATAGAAGAAGGGCTTAAGTTCCCATTCTTTGGAGAACAAGCACAAATACACAGTGACATAGTAGTAACCAGTGCACAGAAGCATTTCCAATATGCCTGCAAATGTTACTTTTTTGGTCAGTTAAACTTCTGATTTCTTAGAGCAATGCAGTGGGAGGTTTTGTGTTACCTTTTCAGGGATACTGTCAGTAACTGCAAATAACTGACAATGAAGAGTTATGAAAAACTGTGGCTTTAGTCAGAGAATTTTTACTCATCTTCACTGTAACTACAGCTATAAATATTTCCTTGAAGTCACATGCTGATGTAGGAGAATATTTTGTGATAGGGTTTTAAAAATGAGATTGGATACAAACAGAAGAAAATTCCTTAATTGTGTATGTGTCTATTTATGTTTTGATTACCAGGATGTCCAACTCTGTGTCAGTCCATTTTCAATTTTTAGTGCAATATGAAGGCGTGGTGCTGGGTGGGAGCTCCAATATGAAATTTGTACAAAAATAATTTCAGATTAGTTAGAAAAATCAAAATAGGAAACAAATAACAGTGTTTTGCTGCAGTATAAAATAGTACAGTTACAATAATAATTTCAATTTCATTGGAAAAAAGAGAAAATCATACAATCCATTTTTTGTTACTTTGATGGTAATTAAAAATGAATGTACAGATTATCAAATGTAGTGCAATGCAAATTAAAGATAAACAGCAAAGAAATCATATGCGACCAAATATGTCTCAATTAAGAGATTGCTTACAAGATAAAGTATGTGTTAATATCATATATATGAAATTCAGAGGAAATGTGTATGGTAATAGCAGCATTTGAGTACTATGTTAGCGAACGTGGATTAATGAAGAACAGAGTGATGATACTCGTTAAGTGAAATGATTATATTAAAGTATATAGGCTAAAACATTTTTAAACATAACCATATAGTTTAACAGAATGTGCACATTTGGCTATAAACTAGTAACATTGAATATGAAATGGCCAGAGAGAGACAGAAAACTAATTTTTAAACACATATATGCAAACACATGATCACCTTTTTTTTTCCACCAAATAAATGCACAGTATAGAAATATATTGATACACAAGTATTATCTGGACTGAGCATATGAGAGGACTATGCTTAAGATTAACTGAGTTGTAAAACAACATTTTTTTTCCTGAGCATGATTACATTATTTAAGCTTATGATATAAGGAGGATGCTTATATCAGATATTAAAGTATTTGTAAGGGTTGTGTTATCTTGTGGTGTTTATGAGGAACATATGGCAGAATGGCTGTATTGATAGTTGGGGTCTATATTACGAACTCAAACAGTCAAATTGTCGAGTGCAAAAAGATCGACACATATATGTCGAGCTACCTCTTCACTGAAATGTTTAAACACCGAAAAGCAGAACATCGAACCATCAAAGTTGGCCAACACCACCTCCCTGTCTCTGCATTGAATACATAAAGTTAAAGATGTAATGTACAACCCTAAAACTAAACTTCACAACAAATAGAATGGTGGTACTCTAAATAATGAAAAACCTGTTGAAGGTCCAGTTACAAATGTTATTAAATAATGAAGCCAAATACAGTATCCAAGAATTTCTGACAGCGGATGGTATTCTTTTAAAAATATACGCACTGCGATCGCATATGTCATATGTACCAGTGTGTATTTATTATTATAATATTATTATAAATTATATTATTATACTATATTATATTATATTATATTATATTATATTATATTATATTATATTATATTATATTACATTATATTATATTAAATTATTATTATGGATTTTTGTTGTAGGGTTGCAATCACATCTTTTCCTTTACATAGTCAGTGTGGAGCCAGGGAGGCATTGCTGGCCATCTGTGAGGGTTCGATTTTATGGTTTTCATTGTTTAAACATTTCAGTGAGGAGGTAGATCGACGTATATGTGTCAATCTTTTTGTAGTCAACAATTCAACTGTTTAAGTTCGTAATATATACCTGATAGTTGTATGGGGTTTGGTTTAAGAACTTTAATGTACTGCATAGGATAAACTCTTTCAGTCAGTTAGCAGCTTATGGGCAGGATAATTGTGTAACATGCTATAGTAATGAGTCCTTTATGCAAAGCCAAGGATGAAATTATTCATTTGTGGAATGATTGCTCTAGTTTTGTGATTAATGAAGCATTGTTTCCTGAGTAGATTATACCACCATAAAATAATTTGGAACAAAGAAGTGTGATCAATAATTTTACTTCAGCTGTTGGATTAATGTAATACCTGATACTATAGATTACCCCCAGTGTGATATTAATAGTTGATAAAATCTATTTCCTAATGAAAGAGCATCATCTATGATAGTGTAACACACCAATTATAACTAACCTCATATAAACACACCAAAAGAGCTGGAAGCAAAATGAGAATTCATTAAATCTCCAAGCACTTTAGTATAAACCCTCATTCAGAGACACATTTGTTTCAAATATCTTTTAACAGAATGACATTATTCATTTAATAATCAAGTAATTAACAAATAACCAAAGACAATCTTAAATAACCACTGCACATGAAATCAAACATAATATAATACACTAACTATTCATAATAACAAGTTCTAATTTAATTCAACATTAAAACCACTGGTAAACAAAGCATTGAATTTCAAAATTAGTTTAGTTTATAATCTATTAAAATCACATTTATCATCCCCTCTTGGTGTATTTACTGTCCCCAAGACAAAGGATCTTAGAGTGTACAAATTACGTTCATGGACATTTTTAAAATGGTTCTGCCTTTCTTATACAGGGGTACATATTCTTAACATTCTGATGTTCTCCTGATTCTAAATTTAACTCTGTATTTTATCTGTCCAATATATCATTTGCTTACTGAACATCCATATTATTCCCATAAATAAACATGAAACTCTGACAAGTAAAATAAAAAACTGCCTCAATCTTAGACCTTTCCTATTTATTTCAACCTCTTTAAATTTCTAAACCATTTTATACACATGACATCTACCACTCTTAAAGATCCCCTCCAAGATAGGAGCTTTATACAATTCACAAGGTAACTCTTTATAGGACAAAAGTTCCTCTGAATTCAGTGGATGACATTATGAGAAAGTCAGTACTCTGGGAAGACCTTTTCCAAAGTGTGAATCAGATAATAGTATATAATAATTTTCCTTAACTATGCTACAAAACTTATCAGCAAAAGTAGTATATTTTAAAACATAAACCAGTCATTCCTCCACAGAACTATCTACATTACTTTCTGCATTTTCAAAACATATTCCATCTTTCTCTAACATTTACAAACCGATCTTCTTGAGACTCAAACCTTGTAACATCCTGTATAATCTCAGAACTATACCACACCTCTTCTTTAATCAAGTTTCCAAATCAGACAGGGTGTGTCTATCCTCCATATCTATAGTATTTCAAAGAACTCTGAATATATTGATCTATCTGTAAAGACCTTATCAGATGTTTAGGGTCACTAAAGAAACATGTGGAAAAGGATCCACTGCAATGTATTTCCTAAATAATTTAGCAATCACTGTTTTTCATGCTTCACCTGTAATATATAAATCCAAAAAATACACTGAATTGTAAAACAGACAGTATATAAAGGGGATACCTGGACTATTTGATTTAACTCAGTATACAAACTCAAGTGCCTCATCTTGATACCCCTTAAATAAAAAAAGTAAATTGTCAATATATTCAACATATAAAACAACATTTTTATGAAAAGAGTAACTCTGTACATAAACTCCTAATCAATGGAAATAAATATATTTCTATATGTTGGGGGTAAAAGCAATACCCATTGTTCTGTAACATTGTAAAACAACAATCTTTTCCATACAGAAAATACATGAGTAGAACAGAAATGAAGCTGAAAAAGCACATAGGAAGCAAATGACCCTTTGCTTTGCTTGCTTGCTTCCAGCTTTTTTGGTGTGTTTATATGTCATTTAAGTTCTTTTATATTTAATTGTGTTAAGTTTGGAGAATGATAGCATTGTTTCTCCTATAATTCCAATCATTGGGTATTGAATCCTTTTATATAAAGCATTAGATAAAATACCTTGGTTAGTTTTAGTTGCATTAAAGATTATTTGCATCTCAGAGCCATTATACTAATATTTAGAAACAGATATGAGATTATTCTAAGTTAATAGTTTGATATTTAGTAACTTATGATATTTATTGTACCATTTGAATCTATACAAACCTATACTGCTAACATTATGTTTTGTCTGAAAACTGAAACTTGGGTTCAACTTTCTCAACTGGATTTATAGAGGTATATGCATATAAGTTTCTGGATTAATTTCATTATTGTCTCCATTGTTACCCTTTTTCACTTTGAGCTCAGTTTATTTATTTCCAGTGTATGATTAATAGTTTAATATAAACTGATCTTGAGAGTCTGATCTATTTTACAGGGTTGAATGTTTAAGTTTGCCATAAAAATGTCACTGATCTTCATTCTGGACAATTATTGCTATGGGAAAATGTACAACCACAACTTTTGAAAAGTGAAGTATTTTATATTCTGTTCATCTGAAATGCTAAGTGACTTTTAATAATTTGCAGTTCAGATATTGATAATTGCTTGTAATGTTCTGTAGTTGTTTTATTCACTTTGTTTACTCTTTTAACAGCTTGGGAATCCTGCCTTTATCTTACAAACCTTTGTTCGGTTAGATTAGGTTCCCACAGAAGTTTTCTTCTGGAGCATATGATTATACAACTTTGTATTACCTTATTTTTTTTTTTTTACTTATAGCGACAGAATTAGTAAACCAACAATGGGGACAAATATCCATGTCTCTTAAGTAAATAAATAACAGGTTGTAAGGAATAGACTTCATCAGGCTTCTCCATTCCAACTAAGGCTTCGCCTTCATAGGAGAACAAATGGAACAGAAGAAAAGGATCAATATAATGCAAAGGCAATGTACCTGTTCACAAGGCTTTTTTCCCCAGAGGAATCAGTATACACAACATGTATGAGATGACAATTTTTTTGGCACATTCTAAGGATGTCACAGTCTTGCAGGTGAATGCGATAATTTACTTACAGAAGAAAATTTGCAGAAGGCAGTGTCCCATTTTACCAAGCAGGAGCAGAGCCAGCAGTGGTTCAGAATACGGAAGATCCTAGCTGAAAAATTCATCATTCCTTTGTCATCTCTTGCTCAGAATTTTGGGCAACACCTATATGGTATCAGTGCCATCTGCTCCACAAAGTGTTAAAGTAGTGAAGAAGTGCAGTGGAGCTTTCAGATTGAGTGTGCAGCATTTGTCTTGTCTGTCTAAAGCTTCATCCTTCAGACCCTGTTCCTGGATTAACTTATACAAGCATCACTGTAATTATATATAAATGCCTGCAGTAATCTACCATTGCCCTATATAATATGTAGCTATATTATGGATGTAAAATATCTCATAAGGTAATAAATATATCAGTACAGAGTACTGTGATAATCGCTCTACACTGTTCATAGCAAGATCTTGATTCATACCTGTAAATGGGCATTCACTGTTTAATGCTTTTTTTTTTTCCATTAATGACAAATGGAATAAATAAATCTCACTAGTTGATTGCACCCTGTATGGAAATACCAAAACATAAATTTTGTCAACAGTTTTCATATCTGGTATACACAAAGCAACGAATAGCATCACCAGTTTTAAAGACATCTAAAGTAGAAGGATAGCCTCATTTTGCTCATCAGGAAAAAAATGAACCTAATTTATGTGTATTTTGGGAAAATATTTCCAACTCAAGTTAATAATGCAACCTGGCACAATCATAACTTAAACATGTTTCAGTATTTATCCCCCACCACCCTTCTATATGCTTGATTTGTCATATAAACAGGCCGAGTATGCTTTTCCATTTTGCCTTTGCCTTAATCATTGACCTTTGGTTTCAGACTGTCACAGCCATACCTGTACCCAATTATAATTTTTTTATTCATCCATATATAGCCATCATGAGTGGACAATGATAAGATCAGAATGACAAGAGGATCCAGTGTCATCATACATCATACGGTTGAGGTACATTATATGGTGACTCAGGGTTTTGTGAAAAGCACACCTAACATGTCCACTGCCTATAATATGGCTATAGCCATCTAGCTGCTTCAGCCTATCTCCTTGGCCTCCTTTATCCATTTTCAAGAGTCATTACTGAAACAGAGGTAAGTTGTATCATAGAGCTTCAGTCTTTGCATCACTTACTTTTCTGTGAAGGTCTCATCACTGTTTACATGACTTCTACAGCCAAACATTAGACAACTTTACAGGATGAATGGGTGGTTATTCCTTTACTCCAATGTCTCATTAGTTGCACAACTGTAAGTTCTTCAAAACATCAGGGTTTTGAAGAGTGCCATTTTTAACATCCCACTGCTACTTAGGTTTCCTAAATGTTGTTATTCTTAAAAAAGTCCTCAAGTAAAACTTAACTTAGGGCAGTAATTCCTGGAAAAGCATCACAGTGCTTTGATACACTTCCCTATGTTTGGGTGGACATCTTGCTTAAAGAGCTATGGGCCTGTCTTCATTTCATTTTGTTACATTGTTTTCCACTCCTTGATCACCATCATTCACCTGGTTTCCAGACTCTAGTACACAGACTCTTCTTCACCGCAGCACTTACTTAACGCTTCTTAACGTCTTTTATTAATCTCGCATTTCTCTCTACTTTTCTAATTCATCAAAGACTCTAGATGGAACTGCTTTTACCTCTCTTTTCTTTTCCCGCCTTCCTTCTTTCATTTTGAGCTCACCCCTATGATTTCCACCATACACTTCCCCTACATGCTGGTGTAATTGTATATTATTTATTTAATTATTGGTGAATACTGGTATTTTATGCACTCCAGTTTTAATTATGAACTTTGTAAATGTATTGTGGTGCAGCATTGTCTCACTACTACACAGCTACAAAAAACAATTTGTTAGCCATGTTCTAAACAATTATGTATCAGTTACCTTTCCTTTTACTGCTAACACTTAAGAGTGCTTTGGTTTAGCATTCATTTAATGCTGAGCAGTATTCCACTAAGCAAATTAATGAATACAGAAATTATTGCAGCATCTTAGATGCGGATATATCCCATTAGATGACAATTGTTTGAAACATGAAGCTAGAAGTATTTTCAGAGATATTCAAATAACCTTATACATTTAAAAAAATCACATTGCACATTCAGCCAGGCAGAGGACATGACTTGTGCAATCCTAATAAATCAGAGTATTCCCATGCGACAAAAGCAACAGGGGAATAGTAAGAGAGCAGAGCTGCATGTTGGCCTAAGCAAGAGCTTATCGAGAAATGATGTCCTCTTAAACAGACTCCTGTAGAGATGTTCTGCATTTTCTCCTGATAAATTATATGTTCTTCTGACTACAACTCTCCTTACAAAAACAAGGCTGATTTAGCAATGCACAAGCTGCCCATTATCTTATGCATAAAAAGGCCATTTAAAGAAAAGCCTTAGGACGTTGGTCCATAAGAAAAGCATTTGTGAAAAATGACACCCATCTCTTGCCACCAACTCTCTTAGCTACCTAGGGAAAAATGCCTCATTTAAGCTACATAGGTTTAATCAGTAACAGTATGTACTTTTATCATATGTCTTGGTTCAAGATTGTTTTCACTTGTTATAAACATTTTGACTTCCTTTTAATGCCATGTTATATGTCACATTGCACGTATACTGAGATTTGACATTTATGCCTATATTTTCAAGCTTACTGGCTTATTCTGTTATATTATTTCATTTTAAACTATTTAAATATGTATCTATTGAAACATAATCAAAAATAAAAGCTTTGTGATATTAATTTTGCAATATGGGCAACATTATTTTCACTTTGAAATGTGAAGTTGTATAAATCTCATAATACATTTACATTAATTTTCTGATGCATTTTTCATCTGCAAAATCATATAAGAGCACAAAATGGTAAAACACCTTCAGTCAAAATTAATTTTATTGTAAGTCTTCTAAATTGAATAAACCTCTTAATTATATTGGTATCTAAACAAGCATTTCACAGTTGCAGCATGTTGTGTTATGTATGAGCTGCGTTTGCTTGCCACCAAATAGTACATGTAGGAATGTATGTAAATAACAAACTTAAATAACTAACAGTAGCATTAACCTAAATACATTCCCTGTAGATGTACCAGAAGACAATTTGTCAGGAAACATATTGCCAAATATAATGTTTATGGTATGTCTTTGATGCAAATTAAAAGGCTTCAGATACACCAAACCATTTGTTATAGTGGGCATGTTCTTAAATAAGGCCCCTGGTGTATTACTTAAAAATCTGTGTATCCATCTCTGTCAACATATATGACAGTTTAAATAACACAGTTAAATAACTCTTAACTCTCGAAAATTTAGACTATAGTCTGGAATTATTTTAATATATTTCCAAGAGACACTCTTTTAGATAATATTTACTTTATTTCTTAGTCCAGTGTATTAAACCATAAAATGTTCTGAATCTAAAATGTTAAATATTTTGCTGAATAAACAGAATGAAAATACTGTTTGATGAAATGAATATTTCCTTTTTAGTTTCTGGCATTTAGTCCAAAGCATTTGCTGCTGAAAATAATAATGATAGTAGTAATACTAATAATTTTGTATGAAAATATTATAGTATAAACAACAGATTGTGCACAGCCATAAAAAATAATTGCCATATTACAATATTTCAGATATAGTTTACGGATGTCAATTTGGGGAGCTAGACAAGTACATTATTGTACGGTACAAGAAAACTGATTTAAAAGAACTCTAAACAATGGTTTTAGATGCTCCTGTCCCTTGAGGATATTGCAGAAATATAGTAGGACGCATGATTTGAGAAACATAATATATATTTGTTTTTCCTTTCGTAGTTCATTATTTATGTATAATTCATGAACTGAGCATTATGCTATGATAGGGCATAAGATGTGTTACTACAGGGTTTGTAAAATGTCAAGCGCTGTCATGCTGCAATACACAGACAGCAATGCTCATTTAACCTCTTAGCCATATGGTAACACTTTTTATTTATTTTTCTCAAAAATGCAAAGAACTGTTACAGCCAAACAAAAAACATATATGAGCAGGATGGGGTGAGATATAATTACATTTTTATATGTAAAATGAAGGAAGTAATGATCCTAAATCTTTGTAAGATCATATTACATCTTTATAAGAGTAATGCAGTTAGAAACTATCCCCTCTGTCACACCCTAAACTTCTCTACTTGTACTATGCTACACCTTCACCAATATAATCTGTTACCATTATTTTGTGACCTCTAGAATATTAATAATCATTATGATAATCATCTATTATGTAAATAATGATGTATCTTCCTATTATCAGGCTTTCTTTATAACTTATGCTTGAATACTGCGACTTTATTATGTGTAGTTTTTTAAAGTTTTTGTTATGACTTTATTATGTCTGTTAAGTTCTCATTTTGACAAACTAATGTGTTGTTTTCATATTTGTGACAGAATGTTATGACTTTATTATGTCTAGTTGTTTCATTCTGTTAACCATATGTATCTGCAGCTTTTCTTCCCCGACCTCCACTGAAAATGGGAAAATGTAGTTTTTATTTTCTAATTATTTTCTTATAATCAATTTAAATGTGAATGGATGGCACCACAAGGACCCATTGTAAGCCATGCTATAGTTAAAAACAAATAATATTAAAAAAAAACTATCAGATAACAGACACAATATACACAAGGCAAATAATAAAATGTTAGAAAATAAAATACTTTGTAGCTACCGTAGAATATGTGCACAATAATGAGAACTTAAATGAATAATTAGGGGCCTTATCTGGCTGCAGTTGTTGTGAAACAGGTGTACTAACAAAAGTGCAGAACAATTATGAAAAGTTGCACCTAAGTGACACTAGTTGAATCACAAAACAAGGGTCCAAATGTCAATTAAACCCACCATTAATGAAATAAAAGTGACAACATGGTGCAGGAACAGCCAAAGGATACAAAAATTCAAGAGGGCTTACCAAAAACAATAACATTTTCAATAAAAAAAATAGTTTAGTTCATTAAGTGCTATCATCCCTTTACTCAAAATGAAATAACATTCAAAAAAATAAAATTGAAATGCATTCCAAACTAATTAATCATTTAGTCTGCCTATAAACATCTTAAAGGTATATAACCTAACTTCACATAAAAATACACTAAAAGCAAATACATACAAATATGAAAAAATAGTTAAGTAGTGATACATATAAAAAATACATTCACTCTCAACTGTTTAAAAACATAAAAAATTCACTTGTTCTAAAATTAGGCTCATATTTTATAATGTAGCCATATGCAGTTTTAAAACATGGGGTTTCACTTCCATTGACACTCGGACACTCCCGGTCAACAAATGTAAATAAATAAATAAATAAATAAAACTGAGTGCTGCTGCACCATGCTGACAATTGCTGAAACAATTTGCATTTTAGTAGTGTCTTCCTGCTCTTTCCTAGGATGGGCCTATAGAGGGAGAAGTAGAACCAGAACATCAGGTTAGGCCACTGTCTCAAAATACTTTTGAACGTATCACAAATCATTAGTAGAGTTTTCCTCCTGCTTCTTCAGTTGTTGACCTAAGCAGAAGTGTTATAGGCCAAGGTCATAAAATTCCTTCTGCTGAATTTATTTATTGTTTACCAAGAAAGCTTGACTAGAACAGAGCCCATTTTTAGTGGGGGCCCAGAAAAGATGCTTGTCTTAAGAATGTGAGAGGAAACCAGAGCACCAGGAGAAAACCCATGTGAATGCAGGAGGACATGCAGACTTTGCACAGAAAGCACCCTTACTAAGAATCAAACCAGGGATCTTCTTGCTGTGAGACAACAGTGCTAACCACTGCACCACCTTAAGCAAATCATGAATACTCTGAATCATTGCTTGTTTGTGTGCAGCTGATTCTCCAAGAGTGCATTTGTGTATGTACAGACAAATATGTATAACAGCAGACAAGTGGTGAAATCATATTATTTGAATGCATTTTAAAGAACTGTAGTTTGTCAGATATTGTTGATAAGGAATAGTTCCAAACTTTACAAACCTTAATTGAGCGCATCATGTACTATTTAACACTATTCCATTTAAAACTGAATTGCCAAAATATAGTATACCAAAACAAAAACTTTCTATACTTCTTCACAGAATTCTTCAGAATATTAAAAAAAAAATTCTAGCTTTTGATAATGTCAGAGAAATTTATGGAAGTTTTGTTACATCCTTGTTGTGTTGTCACTGCAAGTGAGGTGTTTTGCTATGTGCTGGTAGTGCTTTTTCATTTATGATTGTACTCCTTTCTTCACCAGCTTAAGTAAGATGACATTCATCTTTGTATACAAGCTTTAAAAATAAATACTGGATTTTTAAAAAGGTGATAATTATTCTGTTTTTTTTTTAATTTAGCAAATGTGTTGTAATAATAAATTGTATTATTTATTTTGATGTAATGTTACTTTTCGGGTAATTTGATTTTAACAGCTGAAACTGACTTTTCAACTTTTTCTTTCATGTTTAATGTTATTTAGTAGTTTTCATTTGTTAAAACTCAAAGCTTTAAAAAGGCACAGCAGATAGTGTTGTCTCCTCACAGAAAGAGGTTCCCTCGTTCGAGTCTCAGCCGGGGTGCTTCTGTGTGGAGTTTGCATGTCCTCCTTGCGTTTGCATGGGTTTCCTCCAGCTGCTCCACTTTCCTTACACATTCCAAAGACATGTAGTAGGTGGATCAGACACTCTAAATTGGCAATAGGTCTGAGTGCGAGTGTGTAGTGTGGATGAACTACCAGGGCAAGGCTAGCCACCCGATGGTGTAAACCTTGGCTCTAAATGATTGTCACTGTTGAACTGACACCCTGATCCCATGTGCCAAAATGGGAAAAAGGGTTGTAGATGGATGGATGGATGCATGGCTTGATGGATGGATGGATGGAAGAAAGGATGGATGGATGGATGGATGGATGGATGGATGGATGGATGGATGGATATGCTTCCCTTATGTAACAGGATCACAAAGAACAACCTCAATATATCTGCAACAAAACTAGTTGACATGCCCTGTTGGAATCAGAAGATGAGGCAGGAAGAAACCACTGAGACCACCTGGCCCAGCTATAGAATTACTTGTAATCCTTTTCAAGCTCTAACAGATTCATATCTTAGGTAATGGAGGACCATCATGGTAGATCTAGATATCTAAAGGTACTTATCGGGGTTGCCATTACATCAGTCACAAAAAGTGCTGATATATAAATCAGCAGTTGTGAATATCTGTGACTTTTAATCTCCCACTCAATGAGTTAATGTACCTTGGGGGAGTGAGTTCTGCTATGTCTATAAAATGGCTTTTTTAATATCAGTAGTATACTGAGTCAGTGTATTGAGACAGTGTGCATCCATAAGATTTTGCTTTACTGTCTTATCCTGATGCATCTCTATCTCTCTCTGTCTATATCTATCTATCTATCTATCTATCTATCTATCTATCTATCTATCTATCTATCTATCTATCTATCTGTCTGTCTGTCTATCTATCTATCTATCTATTTCAATGAGTGAAGTGGAATATCATATCTATATCTATATATATATATATATATATATATATATATATATATATATATATATATATATATATTTATATAAATAAAACACACACACACACACACATTCCATACATTCAATTTTTATCATTTCAATTAATTGGAAGATAGTTCTTCCTCCAGGGTGGGTAGGTAATCCTTGTTATTCTTATGTGCAATATTTATTCATGATTTCATTTGGTTTATTACAAAAGGGAATCCAGCAGTTATTAGTATCTGCTCTACTATTTACCACTGTTTTTTTGTTAGATCCTCCTTCATCTTTATGTGGTTTGCCTGTTATTTTCTTTAACTGGAACTAATAAATATATCTTTTGTCCCAGGCCTTATAATATCCTAGGTAAGGATAATATGACAAGTGCTACCCAGTACCTGCAGTATTTAATGTTACTGACAATACTGTTTGAATTGACCCATACCACAAACAAAGAAAAGCCAGAAAATTAAATAAAACCAAACAAGTTCAATACACGTACACACTAAATAGTAAGTGATTTTGTCTCTTCAATCCAAGACGTCATCAGACTGAATAATGCAATACAAGCCATCACTTAAATAAAGAGAGAAGATCACATAACACAAAACAGTTAGTTGGAGATAATCTTTTTGTGCAAAAGAAAGGAAAAAGTTTTAAAAATTATTTTCGGAAGATCACGTAACACAAAACAGTTAGTTGGAGATAATCTTTTTGTGCAAAAGAAAGGAAAAAGTTTTAAAAATTATTTTCAAGCTAAATTAAAACCTCCTTCTATCCAGTGTGAAAATGAGGAATGTTTAAATATTTTAACTACAACTTATGCAATTATTTACTAACTGATGTCAATGAAATTTGTATTAAAAACTATAACATTTCCATTAAGGGATGTTACACATGTAAATTTAAATTTGTGGTGTCTTTGGTGGTATGCTTGCCCTATGAATCTTTTTATGTGGGACGTACCACCAGAGAATTGTATAAGAGAATGTACGAGCATGGACATGCAGTGTTGGTAGAGGAAGAGAAAAATGCAGTGGGCAAGCATTATAAATCTAACAACTGTAAAGCAGATTTTAAGTTTTCAGTTTTGGACGATGTGAAAGGGTACATCAGAATGTTCAATCCTAAAGATGAGCTTGGATGGTATGAATATTTGTGACGACTGAGACTAAATGCATGTTTCCCACCAGGTTTGAAAAAATGTGAGGATTTTGTTGTCTTTCTGAGAAGGAAGAGGTTAAAGCATTAATTAAGTTACTAATTCTTTTGTCTCATGTGACCTTATCTCTTTATTTAAGTGATAGTTCTTAATGCATTATTCAGTATGATGAAGTCTTAGACTGAGAGACGAAAGCACTTACTGTTTATTGTGCAAGTGTATTAAATGTGTTTGTTTGCTTTTTAATCTCATTGGTATATCCCATTGGTGCCACTTTTTTCTGTTTACCTGCATCTATACTAGTCTTGTCTTATCTACTGAAACATGTATTTATTAATTTTTATTTATTTGCTTTTATCAGAAAAGTCAAACTACATTAAGTTTCCAGCTTTCATTCATTAATCATTGTATCCGCGGTGCTAACATTGTTACCTCACAGCAAGAGGTTCGCCTGTTTGATTCTCGGCTGGGAGTGCCTTCTGTGTGGAGTCTGCATGTCATCCCTGCGGTCGAGTGGCCTACGAAAGATGTGTGAATGGGCGTGCCTTTGCTGAAGGTTGGGCGTCGGGCTGGCAACTCGGCACCATAAAAATCGACAGCCAATCATTAGCCGACCAGAGTTCCGCTGTGGTGGCCCTTAACTGGGAAAAACCGAAAAGACAAACAATAATGATATTCATTAAAATGGAATAAACCGGATCTATCTCATAAAGAGTTAGAGAGTTATGATCGTTTGGCTGATCATAACCCACTTATCTTTTTGAGACATGGATGCCAAGAAATTCACCTCGAGAGCAAAGCTCAAGAGATGAATCTTGGCATCCATGTTGAGAATACATAATTTATGGTTATGAGCTGTGAACCGATGATAATTCTTTGTAGTTGATGGAGCTTTATATGCTCCACATGCTACTAGCCACAGGGAAAAATTGCTTTGTGTTTTCCTGGCTTTCAAAGCCATAAAACACAATTGCAAATATCGTCAGACAGATGGTGTAATGTAGTTCGTTACTTTACACACACCTTTAATGCCTCTCAACTGTCTAGATTTTCACAGGATGTCCAGATTACCGCTTCATATTCTTGTTCTGTTCCTCATAAAAAACTGTGTTTTTCAGACAAACGACTGAAGACTGAAGTCACTAAATAATGATATTCATTTGAGATTTACAGATCGTATCTTTCAGAAGATGGATGTATCTACATCCTGTTATTCTAGCAACTGAGTTTGTATGAGACATTGGGGACATTTTACCGGTATGGACAGCAGGCAGAAACAAATCTTGTATTTCTGCCACTGTCATTTGCTTGTCAGTACAGGAAGATTTTCTATCTAGCCACTAGACTGTACCTTAACAACATAAGCAGGGGGTGCTTAACATTTGCCGAAGTCAGGTTATGCGCCACTCTAGCTCTTAACTGGTTTGTCTTTTTCCAAATATCAGAGCATAACCGGCTTGCTCCCTGCACCACATAAAGTTTACTATGTTGTAAGAAGTGATATTGGTACATATTGCAGAATATCATTGGAGTGGGAAATGATCAGATTAAATGTAACAGCATTACTAAGCAGCAGAACGTATCAAAATATTGGAGCTAAAGTAATATGTGTCTTTATTCCTACTGATATGTGAGCTGATAGCAGAACAATAATACATGCATTTGTCATGGATGTAGTGCAATAAACTGCTAAAAAGACACAAAAAAAGGCCAGTTGGGGAAAAATACTTTAATAAGAAAGAAGAGGAAGCTTCAGAATACTTATAGATTCTAAAGTGATTTCAGTGTAGTTTGATGTTGTTGTTGTTTGTCTTTCGGCTTTTCCTGGTAAGGGGTCACCACAGCGGAACTCCGGTCCACTAATGATTGGCAGTAGATTTTTACAAAATGCTGAGGTGCCAGCTCAACACTCAACCTTCAACGAAGGCATGCCCATTTACGCACACATGTCTTTCAAACACTACCCAACCGTGGAGGGACATGTAGACTCCACACAGAAAGCACTCCCAAGCCCAGCCGAGAATCGAACGGGAGAACCTCTTGCTGTGAGGTAATAATGCTACCGCCGTGTGTAGTTTGATGTTTCTTTTAAAAGGAAGGAGGCATTGTTATAAACTACCCATCATCTTTCATTCATACTTAACTGTTTATTTTACCTGCTATCATTCCTATCGCTTATGATTCCATTTTACGGTAAGTCCCTACATTTCCTAGACCTATTTCTATCAGTTCCTTACCCATTTCATACTCTTCCCTGTTCTAACTTTTATTTTCTCTAATAATTTGAAAATTACTACATTGTATTTCATACTGTAATTTGCAATTTTCTGATCTCTTGATTTTGCATGTTTGCTTGCCTTGTTCCTTTTGTGTCATACAGTGTAAATTTTCTTCATGTAGTACTTTCTAAAGGCTTTTCCTTTACAGGTCTCCTCTGAATAGGAGTTAAATTAAATAAATAAACACATTAAAAATTTGCTTTTATTTTTGATACCTTTAAAATGTTCTTGAAACACATTAGCAGAAAACATTATATCATCACATACACTAAAACAAGAAATGCACTAAACAGATAAACTGCTGTTTGCCAAATTAACATTTAACTGTGATACTTGCATTAGCTTTAAGGCATATTTTTTACTAGGTATCATCTTACCATTTTAATTTATTTTAAATAAAAACAGTGGCCGGGATTCACTAATCCTCCATGTAAGACTAACTAAGTCTTACTCGGAAACTACAGTCTAAGAGTATGACATCAGCGCATCATGCATATTCATGAGGGCATGCTGACTCAACTCTAAGGCTAACACGGAGCGTGCACGAGTGCAGGGGGCGTGTCAGACTTCTGAGCAGTCCAAATATTCATGCCCCTACAAGTGCCTAAACTGCAAATGTCAACTGAAATGAGCGAGTCCGCTCAAATGTCTACATACCCAACACTACACTCCCCCACATTCTAAATCCCTGTAAAGTTTAAAATGTAAAGCTTTCCTTTTTTTTAATTATTCCCGATATAGCTGCCCATATTTGCACGTGTATGCACGGGTTTGCCCATTGCTTAGCTACAGTTAGCAGTGTAGACATCGAAGAGGATAATAAACTACTTATATGCAAATTAAGCCAAATAGCAATAGTGTAGTGGTAGAGCCCTTGCACAAAGAGGAGGCATTCGCAGTTCGAGTCCCACCACTCCCCTTCCTATTTTCTGTACGAAATGTGTGCATAAAAAGAATTCCTGACATTTACCTTTTAAATTTTAGTAAAATGCATTGAAATGGCACATGTGGTAGTGAACGATATTTTATATATATATAAGAAGGTGGAATGGTCATGCATACTGATGAATGCATAAGTAAGTTATCTTAAGCAACGTGAAGCACTGCTAAGCAAAGTTTACTAGTATTAAGCACAGTTAAGTATAATTGCTCATAGCTTAGCACTGCTTTAACTAGCGCAATGGCTTTGCACGGAGCTGTGCATCGTGCCAACTAGCGTAAACAAAACATGTTCGCGCGGAGCTGCGCATTGCGCTAACTAGCACAATGTTGGGCAATATAGGGCAACATAGTGCAATGTAGAGCAAAGTCAAGCAATGTTGGGCAAAGTTGAGCAAAGTCGGCTAAACGCAGTCACACCTCCTAGCCAGTCTGGCCAGTAGTAAAATAAAAAGCAATGACAGGCCTTGAACCCTGGATTCTGTGCACCATAATCACAGTACTAAACCACTAAGCCATGACAGCTTTAAATATGGCTGCATTTCCAACACACTCATATATATCAATGGAAGTTTACCCATTGCTAAGCAGGTTTGGTTTTAGCTGAGATTTTTCAAAACTGGCCAATCACAAATAAGTGTGGGAAATGAGGCATATTTAAGCTCCATAGGCAGGAATAATTGCCATAACTGGTTGTAGCTCCCATCTGCAGACAGTATGGCTGGTGCTGGAGAAGGCTCTCATTTTCGAGCGCAACGATGGGACATTGAGGAGTTAAAAGTAATGGTTTGGCTCCTCATCCATCATCATGATGCAAGACTCCTGCAGGGCCGGTTTCAGAGCACTGAGTACAAAGCAGAAACCTAGAACTGTCTAGCACATGATCTCACCAGTGCCACAGGCATCACTCAGACTGGTGAGCAGGTCAGACACCACTACTCAGACCTGAAGAGACGCAAGGAGGACCAACTGAACCAGTGGATACAGGAGGCCCGTGAAATGGAAAATGCCCCACTACTTATTATGTAGCCATGGAATGAAGTATGCAAGAACTGCTATTGAAGTCTATATTATGGATAGGTATGTCTCAATATCCCTTCATTTACTTCACAGCTGCAGGTGTCCGTGCTGCAAATCAGCAAGCCTATACAGATAGGCTGCTAAGGCTGCGCCACCAGGCAGGTTAGTAATTATTCTGCATGTGTTGTCATATAAAAGAAGTGAGAGAGCCTGAAAAAGAGTGTTGTAATCCATTAATAAAGGTAAAATATAAAAGACCTCTGCATGCACTGATATATCAAATAAATGAGAGAGCCACTAGAAAAGTGTGTAATGTAATTAATAAAGGTATAATTCCTGGAGTGTGTCCATGTCACTTTCTTCGATATTTTGTTGTACCCTTGCATTATAGAAATAGTACTGTTGTATTAAGCGCAGTCAACCCACACATGGGTAGGCCCATATAAAGTGGATGAAGGGAGTGCCAGTAGCTGTTAAGCCTGTTAAGCATATATACAGTCCTCAACTGTCAGTTCATGGCCGGCATGTAAGGTTAATCTGGCACATGAGTAGTTTATTAATCTGGCACATGAGTAGCTTGTTATTGTATTCCCCAGAAATGCTAGTGTGCTGCTAGAAATGTAGGGGGCTGTTAACATATACCTGATAATGTCATCTGAACACATCCAGATATGTAGATATATAAATATAAATGAAATATATAAATATGTAGCAGTAACATCTGCATCCAGGACAGTTTGTATGTCAGATACAGGTTAGGTATATCAAGAACTAGCAAAACCCATTTCACAATTTAACAGACATTGCCTAGTGTAATAATACATGTAGGGGATATATAACTGCAGTCAATAGGAATGTAGTGTAAACTATAAGTATATAAGTATATTCACCGTGGCAGTGGTTAACACTGAGCAGCCTGCCTGTCCCAGTAGGAGTGGTTACTGCCTAGAAGCTGTAGTTTTATTGGCCATTATGGGTCAATTCCAAACTCCTTGATCTCTCTCTATTTAAACCCTGCTGCCTCGTGGTTTTTGCCTTTTTCCAGTCTTGATAGTTGTTGCTGAAGCACCTACCAAGGGGAGAATACACAGAGAGAAGAAAGGAGCCACTTTTGAGATTTTAAGTATTTTCTTCTGATTTTTTGTTTAAAATTACTGCTTTGCCGCCTACTTTTCGGCATTTTCTGGCTTGCTAAAGTTGATATCTGTATTAGAAACAGTATTTAGAACACATCTAGAGCCTGTTTACTGCATTTCCTGTGTTGTACTTAATTTAAAATAATTTTTTTTCTTAAAATTGCATTTTACCTGACTCTGGCCTAGCACTCAAGTGTGGGGTCATTTATTGCACTGTTCTGACTACTTTGCTACTTGTGTATCTCTGCTACCTTTAAACTAAAAAAAAAAAAAAAAAAAAAAAATCTTGCTTTTTTCCCACTTTCAGAAATTTAAGAAAGTT
Organism: Protopterus annectens; assembly: GCF_019279795.1. Lineage (NCBI taxonomy): Eukaryota > Metazoa > Chordata > Ceratodontiformes > Protopteridae > Protopterus > Protopterus annectens. The sequence continues at coordinate 66,569,908 of NC_056742.1, forward strand.
CAGTTACAGATTTGCTGTTCTGAACTGTTTGTAAGTTTCTTGGACGCCAGTGCTTGCTTGGGCTAAAGGGAAGTATCTGTGTTCACCAGTGGCAGTGGTTAACACTGAGCAGCCTGCCTGTCCCTGTAGGAGTGGTTACTGCCTAGAAGCTGTAGTTTTATTGGCCATTTTGGGTCAATTCCAAAATGCTTGATCTCTCTCTCTTAAAACCCTGCAACTCTCTTTTTGGTCTTGCGCACAGAGCAGCGTCGGGCAGCGCCGCTTAAACAGGTTTAAACTATTCCCGGCTCCACAAACTCTGCTCTTCACTTTTTCCCTTAGAACTGCTCTAAATCTCAAAATAAGCACTCTATTTTCATTCTAAAGCCATGCACTTGCTCATATAAGTAATCTCATAGGTAAACACATATATACCTATATTATTCAGGCATGTCCAAAGGTCAGTTTTGGGTTTACTCTCCAGTCCAGCTGGTGAATCTGGGAATCTTGAGGCAATGTTACAATTGCCTTATGTATACAGACCACCCTTTCCTCCTCCCAACAAGCTCAAATATATGTGAGAGATGCAACTATATAGCCAAACTGGAGGCTAAGTTCTCTCAATCCAGTACTGGCACAGCCTGTCAGGAGGAGAAGGTAACCACACACACCACAAATCCAGTCTCACATAGACCTATCGTATCAGCAAACCAAACACATAAACACACAAAAACATACTCGGAGGCTCTAAATAAAAATCTGCCTAAGTAGCAGAGACCTCCAAAGCAGACATCCAATCAACCCCTACCACGAAACAATACCCACGTAGCACATAGCTCACAAAGTCAGTGTGCCACACAGTCACAGCCCTTAAGGCTAAACAACACACCTAATACACTTGTAATAGGTGACTCTATTGTCAGACACACTGACATCCCAATCACCAGGCTGAACAAGGAGAAGGTCACTGTAAACTGTCTGTCGGGTGCCAGGATCTGCCACATAACACAAGCACTCAGGTCACTCCAAAGCAAGTACAAATATGACTCCATCATTGTCCATGCTGGTGTGAATGACCTGAGACATACCTCCCTGGACTACATGAAAAAAGACGTAGAGGAGCTCTTTGATCATGTAGCCCAGGCCGGCATGACCCTGACCTTGAGTAGCATCTTACCCTCACCAAGAATGATGCCACAGTATAAAGACAAAATGATCAATTTTAACAATTGGCTAAAGTATTGGTGTCATTCAAAGGGGATCCAGTGTCTGTCAGCCTGGGATGACATGCTCGACAAGCCACGTTGCTTCGCTAGGGACGGCTTGCACCTGTCACCCCTGGGTTTTTGAATACTGGCAAAGGCTCTTGCCTCCCCCATAATGCCTTTTTTAGGCAAGGCTCAAAAGACAAACCCACCTCCATAGACAACACAAAGAAAAAAAACTAAGGGTAATGCTGCTCAATGCCAGAAGTCTAAACCTCAAGATGCATGCACTTGAGACTCTCCTCAGTATGGAGAATATCGATATCTGTGCAGTAACAGAAACCTGGTTCAAGGCTCCCGAGAGCACCCCAGCACTAACAGGTTATACTTCATACCATGCTTTCCGGTCCCAAAACTTGGACCGAACCACAAAAGGAGGGGGAGTATCCATATTTATCAAAGATACCCACACCTCCAGGTTAGTGGCACTGCACGAAGCATTGGAGACCATCCATGTGCAACTAACAGTGGGCAAAACTGCCTTTCAGTTTGTAGCCTGCTACAGACCACCCTCCCAAACACAGGAACCTCACTCGGCTTTCCTGAGAACACTGGAGAATATGAAGGTCTCTCCAAACACCATTATATTGGGTGACTTCAACTACCCAAACATTGATTGGGAAAACTACTCAAGCCCAAACACCCTTGCCCAACGGTTCATAGAATTTATAAACTCAAATGCTATGGAACAACTGGTCATCACTCCCACAAGAGGGGAAAACATATTGGATCTGGTCATCACCAACATGGGGTCTCTATGTCCCACATCAGAGGTATACCCCTCATTGGCAAGATCAGACCATAAACAAATCTCACTGGACATCCATATTCCGTCCCAACCCCTAGCCAAGGAAACCATGGTGAAGAACTTCTCAAAAGCAAACTTCACACTTCTCAAAACCAAGGTGGAATCCTTCAAAGCCCCCGGGCCAGTGGAAAATACTGCCCAAAATGCAGAATCCTTTACAAAAGCATTCTATGGAAACCTACAGGAATGCATGTAGCATGCTATCCAAAATAAAACCAAGACTCACTCCTCCAAAGGCAGGAGACCTGTCTGGTGGACCCCGGCCATAAATAAGCTATACAACAGAAGGAGAAAGCTACTACATGATAGAGCAAAATCCCAAAAAGGGAAGGCGTCTCTGATCAGTACTAGCAAGAAACTACGATCCCTCATAAAATCATCTACGGCCAGCTTTGAAAGAAAAATTGCACAAGACACTAAAGATAATCACAAGGCCTTCTTTAGTTATGTCAGAAACCTGGGAGGCAACTCCCAGATATGCTCTGAGTTAGTGCAAAATGACAAAAAATACACCGAATCCACAGACATTGCCAACATCCTGGCAGAAAGGTTCAGTGCAAACTTCTCCCCCCTTCCCCCAAAAAGAGCAAATGTCTATCCCAACAGAGTGCAGCCTTCATGAGATCACAGATGCACAGGTGAGAGCTGCCCTCTCCAAAGCAAAAAACACAGCATCAATGGGACCAGACAGTGTTCCGGGCTGCATCTTACACGAGCTCCAAGAAGAACTAAACCCTCATATAAAGTCACTGTTCAATCTCAGCCTTACTACAGGATATGTACCCAAGGAATGGCATACAGCAACAGTGGTCCTACTCCACAATGGTGGTGCCACAACAGACCCCGGAAACTATCGCCCTATAAGCCTGACTAGCCTGGTCTGCAAAGCTATGGAGTGTATGATCATGGAAATCATAAACAAAGACATTGGGAACCTCCAGACACTGGATCTTTCCCAATTCATCTTTGTTAAGGGCAGATCTTGCCTCTTGAACCTGGTCAACTTCTTTGAAACAGTTACCAAAGCCATAGATGAAGGGAAGGTAGTGCACACAGCCTACCCGGACCTTGCAAAAGCCTTCGACACAATACCCCACTCGGGCATCATAAATAAGCTCACCAGCTTAAATATCAACCCCTATGTCACAAGATGGGTTGCAAACTGGCTCAGGGATAGAACCCACATGGTCAGAATAGCAGGTGCCATGTCAGACTCTAAACCAGTTACAAGTGGTGACCCACAAGGCTCAGTCCTGGGACCTCTCTTGTTCGGTATATATTTCTCCGAGGTACAGGCTAACACGGGTGGACTATGGCTGACCAAGTTTGCAGATGACTGCAAACTGGGTGCCGTAATCGACTCTCTGGCTGACACAAGCATCCTCCAAAAGGGTCTCAAAGAGATGGATAACTGGTGCCAGAGCCATGGCCTAAAGCTAAATGCCAAAAAGTGCATTGTCATCCCCTTTGGGAAAAACAAAGTGCCCACAAATTACCACATAGGTGGTAATCCATTAAGTACGGAAGAAGTAATTAGGGACTTGGGGACCCAAGTAGATAGCAATCTCTCCTTTGACAATCACGTTGCCAAAGTGGTTAGAAAGACCTTCTATATAGCCCACCTTAACACGAAAGGGTTCACATCTAGATCAAGAGAGGTCATTGTGCCCCTCTACTCATCACTTATCAGGCCCATAATTGAATACACTGCCCCATTTGGGATGTACCTTACCCGACACCTACAGCAACTGGAAATACCCCAAAAGTATCTCACCAAGAGGATCAAGGGGCTCAAACAGATGCCCTATGCAGTTAGGCTAAAGAAACTCCAGCTCTACTCAGTTGCATACCGCCTACTCAGAGGCGATCTGTGTCTGACGTATAAGGCCATGTCCAACCCAGAATTAATGGACATGCTTCTCCTCAGGAAATCCAAATCCCTTAGAGCTACATGCTCCAGGGACTTGAACCTCAGCACAGAAATAAATAGGACATGCTGGAGGGACAGATTCATATCCCAGAAGCTCCCCTCACTCTGGAACAAAATCCCAATCCATGTTAGGCAGAGACCCTCACTGACCCTCTTCAAGAGAAATCTTGACGAGTGGATGGGAGATTGTAAGTTTACCCCTGGGATCTCTTCTGTGTCCCTGCTTGACAGAGGTACAGTAAACTAACCTTAAAAGGGCTACCTTCTGTGACCTACTATACAGAGGCACAGTCAACTAATCTAAAAGGGTGGAGAAAGCCAAACACACTCTGGCTAGGCTTATAAATGCCCTAGGGCAGATAGCCTAGTATCAACCTATGAACCTATGAGCCTATATAAGTTGTTAATGGAGGTATCTTTTTGCACCCTACTGTATGTGCATAAACAATGCAATTCCACACCTCAATGGGTATGTCTAATTTCATAACATTTGTTGGGACACATGTCCTATTGGTTTATAAATATCTGCATTTACTTTGATGCATGTGCCCTGTTCACATACCACAATCTTGGTGGCCTGTTGCCACCAATCAATCCTGCATGCTGTTGGAATGTCCACTGTTGTTCTAAATATGTATGTGTTATGCTTGCTGTTCAACTGTTGGAACTCTGGTGTGTTGGGTTAATGGGAATACTACTGTATGCTGTTACAAATAAATTGGAATGCTGTTGGTGATTACTAACCCATATTGTCGTTAAATCATCCTAAACATAGAACGTATGGGAAGGCTGGTCCCAGTGGACCCACCTGTCCCACCTCAGCTGGCAATGGCACCTAACACCAGCAGGTCCGGTGCCCAGCCCGGGACCTCCTCCTCCATTGGTCCTGTGCCACCTTCGGGTGGAAGCGCTGCAGGGGATGGGGCTCATCCCCCCCTGTGCAAGCGTGGCTGGAGGAGGGCCACCTATCACCCTCCGAATGGTCCGGGCTGTGGTGCATAGGGAGATCGAGCGTTCAGTCGCTGATCCTTTATGCCAGCTCGAGGCAAGAGTGGTGCAACTCATGGGTGAGCCTGCCCCTCCTACGAAGCCCCCAGCACAGCCACCCTCCAGGCTGTGAAGGTGCAGTGGTGACTGCCCATGGGTGGGGATCTCAGTTCCACTGTTGCCATCTGTGGGCTCATGGGCTTGCGATTTCCAAACATCCTTCCCCGTCAATGGTGTTCACCCACCCCATGTGTCATATTCCTCCCCTGTATGCATCTTGTTTGTCTTGTCTGTTTACCTCCCCAACCTACCTCCCCAAATATACCTACTTCCCCTACCCCACATTCCACTCTCACCTGAAAAAAAAATGGGCAATCTGCTCCCACAAAAAAATTACGCCCCATATATAGCTGCCCATTTTGCACACATGTCCGCTGGACAGATCAACTGATATTTAATTGGCAGAACAACATACTTTGTTGTCCTCACCCCTCTCTCAGGGGTGGAAGATTTCAAATTTCCCTCCAAATTTCTAGTATATGCACAGCTGTTGCTGTTAAAGAAATGGGCAGCTATGGACCTTCCCTACACCCATCCTGCACATCCCTAGCTGTTTTCCCAACTGTCTTTCCCTCTTTGTGCCCCTTTTTCACCACTTTCCTATCTCCCCATTTTCTTTTCTTTCAAAGAAATTAGCATGTGGGTTAGCGGGATTAAGCACTTTTAATCAGTAGTTAGCAGGTTTGCGCAAGTGTGCATTTGTGTGTGCTTAGCTAAGTATTGCTAAGCGTCACACAAACCCATACAAACCCGCTTACAACTGCTTAAAAGTGCCTTAATCACCCTGCATGTGAGGGCCCTTGTTCTGCTCAGCAGCAAAATAAAACACCACCATCAGTCTCGAACGCCAGACCTTGGACACACTAGACTGCATGAAGTACCACTAAGCCACAGTAGATCTACAGCAGGTTGTTGCTGAAATATATATATCATGCATCAGAATGAGTGAATGTAAAGGAAAGATAAGAATGCCATAACACAAAACCTGTTCTGTGGAACTTTACCAGCAGTTGTGGAATTGAATTACATGACTGTGATAACAGAACCAGACATTCTAGCAGTAAATAATATTACAGCAGCACTTTACAACCCCCAAACAGTATCATAGCAGGACAATCCCCACGCAAATGTACAAAATACCTGTGTGTTCAAGGTCCAGCAAGGATGTAGGTAGGCATACTCAGAACTGGAATTGTCCAGTTTTCATGAGCATCCTGTGATAATGTCAACAAAAGAAAAAGCACAAACTGTGCAGAAGTGAGTACATTAATATTCACAGTATAGCAGTTCCCAAACAGTTCATGTGCCACATGAAAACATCTCAATAACTACGTATGTATGGCAGCTAATTGTATAAGCAGAAAAGAAACTACATACTTCCATGTATCTTGTGTTAGCATTTGTAGGGGTGAGTACAATTCTACACTGTCAACTGTGTACTGGAAGTGGCAACATTCAGGTCTGAGTACAACATTCAAATCACTGGCTACACCCCTAGCATCAGTTATACCAACCTTATGACTTATACAATGGTGTCCACAGCAAACAAGCATGGTCCCCACTTTGGAAAGCTGAAAGGGCTACGCCTACCTGACTTAGCAATTTATAGCATTGGGTTGCTGTGACAGTGAGTACTGCAAGTACCACACAGCAGGCTGCATGCAATTGCCAAATGGTGGCCACCAATTGGTGCAGAGGCCATCACATGCACATGTGCAGATACCTATAAAAGCAGGCTGTACTTGCTGTCCACACATGCAATCATTTCATTGCAGATACGGAGGGAGAGAGAGAGAGTGAGAGAGAGAGAGATGGACGCAGACAACAGCAGCAGAAAAAAAGAAAAAAGATAAATATATATATATATATATATATATATATCGAAAGAAAAAGTAATATATTGAAAAAAAAAGAAAAAAAAGAATATATTGAAAAAAAAATAATATATTGAAAAAAATATATTGAAAAAATAAATAAAAAATGATATTGAAAAATACATAATATATTGAAAAAAAATGATATTGAAAAAAATATATATCTCGAAAAAAAATAAGATATAAAAAAGAAAATTTATTACAAAACACATGGAACCGACAAATATGAACACATACAAAGGAAAGGTATGTAACAGCTATGTATTTACTGGCATGTAGTAGATGTTTATGAAGAGTACTCTACATAGTTTGAATCATTCATATGTGGCAGCAGTACGTATCTATGCACAGCATAACTACTGCCATGGAGAAATCTGTGTGTAGCTGTGTGCAGTGGGATATGACTGTGACATATGTAGTTCAGTATTAAATGTCAAACATCTGATCCATGTTATCTGTGTTCTGTACAGTTGTGTGTACAATGTCTGTCTGGGGGAGTAGTGCATACGGTTATATAAACATGGATGTGACAGAGTAACAAATGCATGATAGTCATATTAATGTGTAGCTTAGCATTGGCAACAACTGTACCAGGCTAGTATGCTAATCTAGCATTTGCAGCTATTTATACACCCTCTAATATTTCTGTAGTGTGCTCACATGTGACACCTGTTCATGTTGCAGCAAGGCCCAACAGGTCAGCCATTAGGTACACAAACTTACAACAGTGTGGACCTTGTGTATGTATGGCACACACATACGGAGAGATCTGTCTGTGTCAGATATATTAACATCTGTACATGTGCATAGAGCAAGGGACATACTGCAACTGTTTGTGAAGGGTGGACATATATATGTTGCTGAAGGTTGTTATGTGCATATTTCTATGTAGGTTGTAGTGTGTGGCAAACAAGACAGCATACAGTGCTTGTATATGACATGTGGTGGTTAAACGCTGTGGGTATGATTAGTCAGGTTTGCAGTGTTGCAGCCAGTGAGGCCTGCTAAAGCTACATGGGCTGAGAACACCTTCAATGCATTCCACACAACACTGTGCAATATTATGACATAACTGTATACCTCACAACCTTCGCATAACTGATATCCCCACCATGAAAGGTGGACTGTATATGTGCCTATATGTATATCTATATGTACACCTATGGATGTTTATATGTATGTGTGCGTGTGTGTGTGTGTATATATATATATATATATATATATATATATATATATATGTATATATATATATATATATATATATATATATATATATATATATATATATATATATATATATATATATATATATGTATATATATATATATATATATATATATATATATATATATATATATATATATAGAGAGAGAGAGAGAGAAAGAGAGAGAGAGACAGGGTTGTATTTACTGCAACAGATGCCTGGTGACAAAGCCATGGACTCAAGCTCAATGTTGACACTGCATTGGCATCCCTTCTTGCAAAAACGCTGTACCCATTAACTACCACATAGGTGGTAGTCTACTTAACACCGAAGGTGTGATAAAAGACCATGGGACACAGGTGGACAGTAGTCTCCCCTTTGATAATCACAGTGCCACACTAGTCATGTCATCTGTCTACGTGGCACACGTCATCACAAAAAGTGTGTCATCCAGGGAAATATAGGTCAGTGTTCCCCTCTACTCATCACACATAAAGCCCATTACAGAGTACAATGCCCCATGTGGTATGTACCTCACAAGACATCTACAGCAACTGGAAATGACACAGACATACCTCACATAGAGTAATACCGGCCTCAAACAGATGCCATATGCAGACTGTCTCACAAACCCACAGCTAGACTGTGTCGCATACCGCCTACCCAGAGGTGACCTCTGCCTAACATACTAAGCTATGTCAAACCCAGAGCTGTTGGACATGCTCCACGTAAACAGATCACAATCCCTATGAGCTACACGCTCTAGAGACCTAAACCTTGTGACCTCAATAAACAGCACATGCTGGAGGGATAGATTCCTGTCTCAGAAACATCCCATACTCTGGAACAAACCACCTATCAATAGCAAACTTAGCTCCTAATTAGCAGTCATCATAAATAATCCTGATGATTGTATGGGAGATAGGAAATACACCCCGGGAATCACCTCTGTGGCTCTGCTTGACAGGGCCATGTGAAACGTAATTACCTGTGTGTCAAAGGCCAGGGTAGCATATGGCTAGACTTCTATAGGCCCTAGGGCCAATAGCCTATTACCTACCTATGAAGCGATACACACCCACATGTACTTGTTGCAATAATTGCTATGTGAGGTTGACTGAGTATGATGGTGAATGTGTTGGTGAATGTGTCAGAGTTATGTATATGTGTGATAGCTTAGTGGCAAACTGTTTCTGTCATGGTATTATGTTTCCTAGCTGTGATCCCAGAAAAATATGTGTATGCAATTGCTAGGCAGAAAAAGCAGTATGCCATATGGTTTGACGTAGTCCCTTGGTGTCAACTAGGGTGTCCCATTGTAGGCTAAAGCAGTACATGTATGCTTATTGAGTGTTACTGCTGGTGAATCCAACTCCTGTATGAACTGTAGTACTACCTGAAGCTGTATGCCTAAACAGCACAGTATGGTGTATGTCCACATTTCTTGGAACCACTGTTTTGTGTGTTCCCTGTAGTCCTCACAGATTACATACCTCAGGCATAAGGTTTTGTAACTACTGACACACAGTACTGTATGGTACACAGGTAAAGGTCATCTGGGTTGCCATACCTTTGTGTCTGGTATGTATGTCTGATATGTGTGTGTGTGGGTATGCCTGCACCATGGCCTCGGTCATATGTGTGTTACAGGATATAAGTGCGTATCTAGCAACATGTATAGTCTAGTACAGCAGTATGCCACCTATATTAATGAATGTGCACATATGTTAGGCAGGGGTTTGCCATCAATAACAACTAGTGAGGTATACTGGTAATACTGTAACTGGACTTTACAATCATTGCAATGGATTACATATTTCTTGATGCATTAGCTTGATATATGCCTCCTGTGGCTAGGTGGTGCATTGTGTTGCATACAGTGTGCCATGTACTGTTGTATAGTCCTACATACTGGTTTATCTTTGTTGCTGTGCAAAACATGGTTTGATATATAGAGTGTGCCAGGCACTGTCAGGCAGTTGTGGGCTGAGCACTGATATGTAGTATTGAAAGTGTGTATCCTCTGACAGCCAATAGGTTGCTATATATGGCAGTTAATTGATATCTGTACTTTAGAATGTTAAGTGTGCCACATGACTTGCTCACACATATTGTTTCATTGACTTCCAGGGTCATGGCCCACCATCGTAATCCCACCTATAGCCCAGCAGAGGAGGAACATATAACGACAGAACCAGCCAGGACCAGCATGAGCGGACTGCACTGTGGCAAGATCTTGTCCATAGGGTAAATGACATAGGCATGCATAACCAGACATATGAGCAGGTACGCCATCACTGCAGTGATTTAATTAGACATGTCCGTCAGCATGCATCTGATATCCGTAAACAACAGCTTGCCACAGGTGGTGGGGTAGCCATCCACCCCCCCCCCCCTCACCAGAGTGGAGGAGCTGCTGCTGAGCCAGGTGGCTCCTGGCCGACAACAACAACAAGTAACATGTATCATCATGGAGGCTGGAACCACCCAGCAAGTTGACATGGAGCATGCAGGTAACATGGCATAGCTGTAGACTACTGTTACCTCTATTGGTAGACCATGCTTATGTGAGATGTGTACTGTGTAGTTAGAAGATGTGGTGCCTAGTTTTGTGCAATACTAATAATTAGGAATATAATCTGTAGGCCTGTGACTGTCAACCGTTGTACTACTGTAAGATTGCAACACACAGTAGCAATGCCACAGTTGTTGCCACTGACAAACTGTCTCATATCCTTGGTGTGACAGCAAGGCAGCAGACCCATGCTGGTGAGTGTGTTCTACATTTAATATTGATAATTAAATGTGCATGTCATAGGTGAGGTGTAGGCCATGTACATGTAACACACCTACGCATAATACATGCTGTGCTGTTTGCTGTGAAACTATGCACATCCCAGTAACGTGGGTAGCTGCCTAAAACACATACAATACACATAGCATCCCACACAGTTGTGGCAACACTGTAGTGGACATTGGATAGGCAGAGTTGATACACATGCACACAACATACACAACTTTGTCATACGCAGTACACGTTAACATGCTACACATGGCGTATTCAGACACCCGCTGTAAGGTCACACTCCAGTATCCCAAATGTCATCCACACAGTACACATGATATACCTGAGGGGCAGATGCCTCTCGTGTGGCTGTGCGACACTCTTCAACACATAACACATTCATGTTAGGCAATGCCCCCTATTGGGCACCACAGAAACCCATGTAACAACTGCCTGTGAAATGGTGAATGTAGCCATAGTACTGCAGTTCCGGTACAGCATGGTATGTGACAGTCTGGCACACATTAGTAGCCTTGAGTGACCACATGATGCTGCATGATGATGGCTCATGGTACACCCATCCAGTTACAGTGACCACAGTACTACACATAGCATTAACTGCTATGCACCTCAATGTTATGTGTATGAAAACATATGCACCGTTACACAATATGCATAGCAATCACCATTTGTACAAAGTGACACATATATGTCTTGTAATGCTATTGAGTGTATAGGTCACATGACACACACTGTGTGTGTGTGATGTTTAATGTTGCAGTTGTGTTGTAGCATGCCATGTCATGGCTGGCATTGGCATGTCCACAATATGTCCTACACTGACCATAACCACTGTACAATGGCTATGTTTTGCAATGGTATTCCATCAGGCATACATGCACCACTCATCCTGTGTGTATACATAGCATGCATGTGCTAAACCTGTGTCCACAATTATCTGCTAAAGACACAGACACTCTAATCAGAAATGGATATCTATGTGACACACTGATACA
>NC_056742.1:66911815-66916815 GCF_019279795.1 Protopterus annectens
TCCTTGGACTTCCTCTGAAAACTCCTTAATCAATGGATTTTAAATTGAAATAAGATGCATTAAGTCAATTTCAGCAAATCACATTTAATATCAAAAAGCAGTAATTTCCTGGGTTTCAGAAAAGTTTAGCTTGCTGCAGAAGCCTTATTTCAGAAGCTTTTCCCTATACAGTGTGCCTTTCTGATTCAGATACCACAGTACCACTGTAAGTTTCCTCCGCATGGGAGTGTCAACTCCCTGAGTGATGTCATGTGCAAAGCAGCATGTGGCCAATGCTAATTAGCCATGTGCTTTTCACAGAAATGTCCTTTGCTTCCAATCACTCAGATGAATAATTCATTGAATCATTTGGTTGAGCATAATTTTACTCAAGGAGGGACAAGTGACCTCAGTAAACACATGGCAGTCATTCTTTTAGTCCTATGGGAACACTCACAGTTCAGCAAATATATGCTAGGGAGTGTTACTTTGTGTTTTTGTGTATGTGTGGGTGCTTGGGTGGTATCACTATAGGAGTTAAGTAGGTAGGGAATCTCATGTTTGGATGTGTGCATATATATGTGTGTGTGTGTGTGTGTGTGTGTGTGTGTGTGTGTGTGTGTGTGTGTGTGTGTGTGTGTGTGTGTGTGTGGTGTCTGTCTGTCTATATGGCTCTTTCTGTGTGTGTGAATGAATGAATGTTGGAGGAGGTTGCATGTGGAGTGAATTTGGGTAACTGTGCATGGGAATCTGTGGGAGTTTGTGTGAATGTATGAGTGCACTGGGTGCCTTAGATAGCATGATGCTTCTGTTGCCAGGGAGAACATTTGCAGTCAGATCTGACAGCCTTTGGAGTTAAATTCAGAGACATAGTAATGAGATGATAATAAGCTCTTTCACATTTCAGCCATGACCAACCTGCACCGGGAAATTGGTGCAGATGGGGAGGATTATTGAATCCTAGCTATTAAATTCAGTTAGATCATAGAACTCTGTTGGTAAAGAAGCTTCCCTTATCCCAAGGTTGTTAGGTTTTGAAATTAGTATATTTTGAAATCTGAGGCAACAGGACTAGCATACTTTGCAATATAATTCTTCTTTTTTAGTCATATTTATTTATTTTGAATCTGCTTTACCTTTTTTATTACTGTCTAGTTAAATGAAACTTGCACCAGAGGGTTACTATTTATACTAATAAATGTTATATGTTTTTGGTCTCAGGCAATTAAAGCCTGAGAATCTATAGGTGAGTATATCATCCTTTGTTTAGTTTATTGATGAAACTATGCTTGTTTTCTTGAAAAAAAACTTTTAAGAAACATTTTGTATTTAATTCTTTGTTCATTTATTTGGAAAAAAAAGAAAAAAATTAGGAACATGGACTTAAAAGAACAGCTGCTTAAAACAACAAGTAGTTTAAAAAAATGTACATGCAGAGAGTTGTCCTGTAAGCTACTGCCATTAAAACACAAAAAGTTATCTGTTTTAAATCACAAAGATTAGATTTCGTTATTTGTATTATCAGGTGTTAATATATATCTGATGATAGTTTGCTAAATGATTACATACTATACAACTGCATTGAAATAAGACAAACACTTTTATTTTATTTGTAGTTTGTTTTAGATATCTCACTGTCTAATACACCACTCAGTACAATTCTTTAACAAGCTACAAGTGACAGACTTACGTACCTTTGAAAATGACTTGCTAGAGCAAATATTCTGCCTACATCAGACAGCGGGATCTTCTGACTCTCTGAAGATATAATTAAAACAAAATACATATAGCTCAGTAATTTATAACAACATAATTTCTGAACTGTTGCACTAAGAGAAATGCAGTACTATATTTGCATGCAGTTCACATCAGTGTCACTTTACACGCATAAACAGGATTTACAGCTCTACTGAGAACTTCCTGAGAAAGTCTTTTGCAGAAACAGCTGAGCTTGTTGTTTGCTTTCTTTGGCTTTCCTGTAATGTCAATATGTACTACATTGTCTGATATGTAATAAATTGATTATTATTTCTGATTTGCAACTGCTGCCTTCAGTTACCAGCTGTGACACAGCCCACATATTAAGAAATACATATTGTGTATCACCATAAAAGCTCACAGTCTGTTCAGCTGCACTCAAAAAGTCCTCAGATTACCATTTAATGATATTGTGATACATATATGCAGAGAAGAGATGCATGCATGCAAACCACATAATGTATAATGTAAATAAACCCTTACATTGCTTTAGAAAGCCAGGTGAAATAGTACAGAATTACTTACCTCAGCAAAACTTTGGCTTGCTATGCACATTCACAGAATCAGCCATGCTTCTGCATTGTTACCACAAAGCTGAGGTGATTTAGATGTGCATTTCACAGTCAAGCAAGTTCATAAATAACATAAACCTGCATCTAATGAGACAGAGTTGAAAGGCTATATGTGATGTTATTTTTAGGATGGATGCATACAACTTTCTTGTACTTCACAAAAAATAAAAAGAAAGAGTTGTGCGGATCCATGTTTGTGTATGTGTGGGGGTGTATGTGTATAGTTGTAGGTGTGTCGGGGAGGGTGTGTGTGTGTGTGTGTGTGTGTGTGTGTGTGTGTGTGTGTGTGTGTGTGTGTGTGTGTGTGTGTGTGTGTGTGAGTGTGTATGTGTGTGTGTGTGTCTGTGTGTGTGTGTCTCTGTGTGTCTGTGTAGTTGAGCACATAAGTGTGCTTAAGAGACAGAATTTGAATCTCAGGTTGTACCTAGTAATATTACATGCCATTGTTTAACAGTACTGTTTTGCCCTCTGCAGCATTCTTCTGGAACTGAAAATAAACAGAGCTGTTCCTTTTCCTTCAAGGAACAAAGTAACATTTCCAACCTGGCATCTGTGACTACTGTCATTCATAGTCCCTTGCTATATACTCATATGCACGTGACACCATAATGTCTTATTCATTATATAGCATCAGATGGGAATGCCCTAACAGAAGTGTATAACCTAGGAGAAAGAAAAAGCATAATCAATATGGCTGCTTCTTTTGTATCATTGTTGAAGTAAATACATAAATAAAGTGATGTGTAAATGGCATTTGAATAAAGCATTTACCAGACCTAAGGTAACAGTGCAGGCAACGGAACCTATGTTACCCATTATTTTAGCAAGCAATATGTAGGGCAATGCCTACGCTTCATTTTATGTACCCTGCGACTTCATATATTTCTTATTCTATTAGTTTCTGATAGCAATATGGTTGTATTTAACATTAAATAAGATAAGTAATTTGGAAGGCATTGCCAGTCTAATCTTCACCCACAATCTATTTGGGAACTCATGAGAAACCTTTGTATGCTTCAAACTAAGATATGTTTCACTGAAAAAAATAATTTTATTAATTGTGTCCTAACAACTTCTAATGCATTATCATACATGCAGAAAAAACGTCTTGTTGATAGATAATCTATGTTTCAGTAGCTTGAAGGGACAAGTACAGCACACAGCTGGAAACAGAAAGAAACACATACTCAATACCAGAAATGCAAGAATGCAAAGAATACTTTGTTACAATAAACAAATATATTTAATGGAAAACAGGTCTGTTCAAGTACAACTTAAGCCTTAATTCCTATCACTGTGTATTTATGTTTAATTCTAAAGCCACACATCTAACAAACACATGCCAACCTTGCCAAAAATGTCAATAAATTAAAGCAAAAAAAATTCTGCACATTCAGGCCTTTACAGTTCTTCTTTCAGCTCTATTACCTGTGCTGCAATAGTAGAGGTGATACTTGTATCCGTACGTGTGTGTGTTGCATGTTTGTGCATCTCTATGTCTGTCTGTAAACAATGAAATAAAGCACAATTCAACAAAGAATAATCTTTTAGTGGACAACATCACTAGTAATTGACAGAAAAGAAAGCCAAGAGCTGATGTTTGTCTTGCATAACTTTTGTTTAGTTCCTCTTTTAATTTAATGTATTTGCTTTAAGTACTGTTTAAAAATTATGGGAAATGATCATGATAGTGCTGATACTTTAGTTTGCTAATATATTATCAGCAAACTATAAACTACATAAGTACAGATAAAAATACTAATGCTGCTCTGAATCAGTTTTAATAACTTCAAGAACGCTTCGCAACCACACTCATTTTATAAGTATGTCAAAAGAAGTGTCTCTAATCTAGCTTTAAGAAGCTTAATAGATCACTGTTTTATGTCTTTGATTCTCAGTCTGTCTCCAGGTCATGCTTTCTATTGCTCTGTGTCATAAAAAGTGTACTAATTCATTTTGTCAATAATGTTTTTTTTTTTAATCCCACAGAATGGATTTTTTTAGATACATACCCAGTTTTAGTGGCACGGAATCCTTTAACAACATGAACTACCGTGATAAAATAATCTAAGGATAAAATAAAACATAATCAGTCCACTACTCTGTATACCTCACTCCATTCAACAAACACACCTGCTTACATATTACACATTTCCAATGCTGAATTACTTTATGAAAACACCGATTGCAGTGTCAGTTACTTTGTTGAACAAGAAGGTTTGGCACAGTTGCTCATCCTAGTATTTTTCAGTTTGTCACAAAGTAGTGTCTTTTACACTGGAATCACACCCTCTGTTCATTTTTTTCATGAGGAAGAGGTAATTGTAGTAAGATTTGCTCATTTATTATAATTTCTTTCAAAAGCTTCAGCTTATGTGAAACATCAGGACTATGCAACTATGTGTGAAAAAACTAGTTTAAGATATGTTTCCATTTCTTCTACTTCATAATGATTGACGGGGACCTGTTTTATGACAACTATCTTGTGTATTTCCTGTTTACTGCCCCAATGCTTTCTACCAGTCTTCTGCCCCTTCGAACATCATGGTTTTATTAGTGCTGGCACTGAACGACTTTGTATGATTCCGCCTTTTGTAAGATCACAACTTGTTCATCTTTCCTAGTATTAGAGTAAATGTTTTCTAGCACGGACACATTCCACCATCTATTTAACTGCATATCGTCCTTTAA